>NC_088863.1:21802673-21889983 GCF_032884065.1 Artemia franciscana | reverse complement strand
GTATATACAGACCGGTACACCGGGATACAAATGACGACCGGGACACAGGGAATATAATTGACGACCGGGACACAGGGACACAACTACAACGGGGACACCGGGGGAAACAGGGGGATATAAATGACGACCGGGACAAAAAAACTAAAAAGAAAAAAAAACTAAAAACTAATAAAAAAACTAAAAAATCTAAAAATCTAAATAAGCTAAAAAAGAAAAAAAAGGAAAAAAATAAAGGAGAAAAACAAAACTAAAAAACGAATGTATATACAGACCGGGACACCGGGATACAAATGACGACCGGGACACAGGGAATATAAATGACGACCGGGACACAGGGACACAACTACAACGGGGACACCGGGGGAAACAGGGGGATGTAAATGACGACCGGGACACCGGGACAGGGAATGGTCGATTAGCAATCACCATCAACAAAGCTCAAGGGCAATCATTAGAATCATGAGGTATAGATCTGAATACAGATTGTTTTCCCATGGACCATTATATGTTGCATGTTCAAGAGTCGGTAAACCTGACAATCTATTTATATGCAAAGACAATGGGACAGCAAAGAATGTTGTATATTCGCAAGTTTTACGTAGTTAAAACCATATATATATATATATATATATATATATATATATATATATATATATATATATATATATATATATATATATATATATATATATATATATATATATATATATATATATCTATCTATATTCACAGGTGGGACATAGGGACACAACTACAATGGCGCGTAACTATTATGGCGCGTAACGACTTACGCGCGCGGGGGGGCTTGGGGGGGCGCGAAGCGCCCCCACCAACTAGGTGTTGGGGTGGCGCGAAGCGCCACCCCAACAGCTAGTATTTATATATATATATATATCTTCTATCTATCTATATATATATATAAATAAGTTGTCTGTGGATGTGTCTGTCTGTCTGTCTGGCGAGTGACGTCATGTCGTCATGTTGTCATGAAGTTAGTTGTCGTCATGTTTGTTTTGACGATGACGTCATTAAAAGTATTTAAGAAAATCGTTCAGAAAAGACAAATTTTTAATTGTAAGAAGATCGTGGACAGATCAATTTATGTCTACTTTCAAAGTAAAAGGGCAAATTTATCATAGAGCAGGGTCCCTTCTACCATTCTCAGGCGAGAATCATAAATTTTTACAATTGTTCTTCATCAGTAATAGAAATTCTGAATTGAATGCACGTTGCGAAATTTCTCCCAAAGTTGAAAGAACAATCGTTTCCCAATTGCAACATATTTTCCACGAAAATAATAATTTAGTGCGTCTATTCAAAACAGCCATCGATTTGATGCCTACTGATACGCATAAAATTGTTATTTCCGCTGACAAAACGCCTCTTGGCCAATATGTGCGTAGATACAATGCTCCAACTATCGACGAAGTGGCAATCGTTATGGTCGGTGATCAGTTTTTACCTCGAGATATTATTCTTCATAAGCGAAACGCTCAGTTGTTAAGAATTGCTGAAACTCATCGATGCTACGATGCCCTACAATATCCTATCATTTTTTGGGATGGAGCCGACGGCTATCACTTTAATATTAAATTGATGAATCCAGCCACTAACAAAGAAATGAATAAGAAATGCAGTGCAATGCATTATTATTCCTATAGACTAATGATTCGGCAGGATGAAGAAAATTATATTTTAAAATGCCGTGAATTGTTTCACCAATACGTCGTTGATATGTATGCTAAAATTGAATCAGAACGTTTGCTATATATCCGCCTGAATCAGACCAAGCTCCGCTCTGAACAATACATCTATTTGCGAGATGCAGTTGTAAATGACGGTAATACCACAAACGTGGGAAGATTAACAATTTTACCTTCGTCATATGCTAGCAGTCCCCGTCATATGCATGAATATGCTCAAGATGCTATTGCGTATATTCGTCTCTATGGTCGTCCAGATTTATTTATTATATTTACATGTAATCAATCTTGGGACGAGATACAGCAGCTTTTACTTCAAGGACAATCGGCGGTTCATAGACATGACATTACGGCCCGTGTCTTCCG
Organism: Artemia franciscana; assembly: GCF_032884065.1. NCBI lineage: Eukaryota > Metazoa > Arthropoda > Branchiopoda > Anostraca > Artemiidae > Artemia > Artemia franciscana. The sequence continues at coordinate 21,887,914 of NC_088863.1, read as the reverse complement.
GCAAAAGTTGAAATCACTGATAAACTACATAGTAAAACTTGAAGTGTTTGGGTCAGTGCGATTTTGGATGTACTCAGTGGAATGGCAAAAACGAGGTTTGCCACACGCACATATACTAATTTGGCTACATAAAAAATTACTTCGAACGAAATTGATGATGTGATTTCCGCTGAAACACCTGATGAAAATGTCGATAAGGGGTTACATGATATTATTGTAAAAAATATGATACATGGACCTTGCGGTGCACTGAACGAAAATTCACCATGCATGGCCAAAGGAAGGTGCACAAAGCAATATCCTGGACTTTTAGTAACAAACACAATTACTGGCAATGATGGTTACCCACAATATAGAAGAAGATCTACTGAAGATGGCGGTAAAACAGCAATAATAAAGAAGCGTAACGGTACCACCATCGAAGTAGATAACCAGTGGGTTGTTCCATATTCCCCGTTATTATCAAAAACATTTAATGCACACATAAACGTTGAATACTGTAACTCCGTAAAGGCAATCAAATACATATGTAAATACGTCAACAAAGGCAGTGACATGGCAGTTTTTGGCTTGCAGCCCGAAATCGACGAAATCGTACAATATCAGGCTGGAAGATACATAAGCAGTAATGAAGCTGTTTGGCAAATTCTTTCATTTCCGATACATGAACGTAGTCCAGCTGTTGTTCACTTAGCGGTACATTTACTGAATGGTCAACGTGTTTATTTTTCGGAAACCAACGTGCAACAAAAAGCCCTGAATCCACCGGATACAAAGTTAACCGCTTTCTTTTCGCTTTGCAAAAATGATTCTTTTGCAAAAAAACTGCTGTATACTGAAGTGCCTTCGTATTACACGTGGAAGACTAAAAATAAAGTATTTGAACGTCGAAAACAGGGTAAGTCAGTCGACGGCCAACCTACCATCTTCAAAGATACCACGATAGGAAGACTCTACACCGTTCACCCCAATCAACATGAATGCTTCTTTCTACGCCTGCTTTTGGTGAATGTACCCGGTCCGACATCCTTTGAGTATTTGAGAACTGTAAACGGTACTATACATGGCACTTACCGTAGTGCATGCCAAGCTCTGAATTTATTGGAGAATGACCAACACTGGGATAACTGCATCAATGACGCATGCGAAACGTCAACTGCAAGTCAAATTCGCGCATTGTTTGGCATCATTTTAACAACTTGCTCTCCATCAGCTCCTACAGACTTATGGGAAAAATATAAGTAAAAAATGTCCGAAGATATACTCCATCGAAAACAGTTAGAGACGTCAGATACGACTTTTGATTTTACATCAGAAATTTATAACTACACTTTAGTTATTATAGAAGATTTGTGCGTACGTATGGCAAACAAACCTCTTCAGGATTTGGGAATGCCTTCACCTAACCGTATCGCTGCTGTTTCGACATGTGTAGAATTGGATCGTGAACAAAGTTACAGTACGAGTGATCTATTGTCGTATGTACAAAATAACATTTCCAAGTTAACGTCGGAACAAAAAGACATTTATGATACGATAATGCATTGTGTCGATAACAACGTTAGAGAAATTTTCTTTTTGGATGCGCCAGGAGGTACTGGTAAAATGTTTGTGATAAAACTGATTCTGGCATCAATTCGATCAAAAAATGATATAGCGTTGGCAATTGCGTCGTCCGGAATAGTCGCAACATTGCTGCCTGGTGGAAGAACTGCTCATTCCGCTTTGAAATTGCCTCTGAATTTGCATTCTACAGAAACTCCCACGTGCAATATTTCCAAATCATCTCGGATGGGTAAAGTATTGCAGCAATGCAAACTTATTATTTGGGATGAGTGCACAATGGCACACAAAAAATCGCTCGAGGCTCTGGATCAATGCTTGAAAGATTTGCGAGGGAAGTCGAAACCCTTTGGCAGCACCTTAATATTGCTTGCGGGAGATTTCAGGCAAACATTACCTATAATACCGAGATCAACCCCTGCAGACGAAATGAATGCTTGCCTGAAAAATTCTAATTTATGGGCACACGTAAAAACATTAAAATTAACTACAAATATGCCTGTCCGATTGCAAAACGATGACTCTGGTCAAACATTTTCAGATCAATTGCTGGCAATTGGAAACGGAAAGCTCCCAGTAGACTCAATTTCAGGACATATACAACTACCTGCTGAATTCTGTAGTTTAATGATTTCCAAAAATGAATTGATTGAAAAAGTATTTCCGAATATTCTGAACAATTATAAAAATAATAAATGGCTAAGTGAAAGAGCGCCTCTTGTAACCAAAAATACAGACGTCCACGAAATCAACAATATTGTTTTGACCAAGATTCGAGACCAGGCAGTCCTTTACAAGTCAGTCGACACAGCTTTGAAACCAAATGAAGCGGTTAATTATCCATCTGAATTTTTAAATTCCGTGGATCTTTCAGGGTTTCCACCACACGTGCTACAACTAAAAATAGGCGTACCAATAATACTTTTAAGAAATATCAACCCACCAAAGCTTTGCAATGGCACGCGACTTGCCGTAAAAAAAGCAATGGAAAACCTAATAGAGGCCACAATCTTGACAGGGCCTTTTGAGGGTGAGGCTGTTCTTATTCCTCGCATTCCCATGGTTCCAACGGATCTGCCTTTTCAATTTAAAAGATTGCAATTCCCAATTCGATTAGCATTTGCAATCACCATTAACAAAGCTCAAGGTCAATCATTAGAAAAATGTGGTATAGATCTTAATACTGATTATTTTTCCCATGGACAATTGTACGTTGCATGTTCGAGGGTCGGTAAACCTGACAATCTATTTATATGCAGCGACAATTTGACAGCGAAGAATGTTGTATATTCGCAAGTTTTACGCAGTTAATTTGTATTGTATCTATCTATCTATTTATCTATATAAAAACGAGTTGTGTGTATGCATGTTTGTTTGTTTGTAAAAAGAGCGTTTGCATATGACGTCATTATTAGTACATAAGGCTTTGTATATGCACAGACAATGGGAAAGCCAAGAATGTTGTATATTCGCAAGTTTTACGTAGTTTGAAACACATATATAAATCTATCTATATTCACAGGTGTGACACAGGGACACAACTACAATAGCGCGTAACTAATATGGCGCGTAATGACTTACGCGCGCGGGGGCGCTTGGGGGGGGGGCGTGAAGCGTCCCACCAACTAGGTGTTGGGGTGGCGCGAAGCGCCACCCCAACAGCTAGTATATCTGTCTATCTATATATATATAAATATGTTGTCTGTCTGTGGATCTGTGGATCAGGTGACGTCATGTTTCTGTGTCGGCTGACGTCATGAAATTAGTTGTCGTCATTTTTGCTTTGACGATGCTTAGTATATTGTAAAACACATTAATTTGGTTAATAATATACCATTTAAAACACCAAAATGAACATGCTGGAGTAGTCACTCGGTGAGAGAGGGTGTCAGAACGGAGAATGAAGGTCCCAGGTTCAAATCCTGGTTAGGCTAAAAAAGGTAAAAAACTAAAAACCAAAAAAAAACTGAAAAAACTAAAAAAAGGCAAAAACTACAAAAAAAACTAAAAACTAATAAAAAAATAAAAAAGCTAAAAAACTAAAAAAACTAAAAAAACTAAAAAACTAAAAAAACTAAAAGCTAAAAAAAAACTTAAAAAAAGGAAAAAACTGAAAAATAGAAGAGAAAAAGAAAACTAATAAAATTAAGAATAAAAAAAAAAAAAAAAGATAAAAACTAAAAAAAAAGTAAAAAAAAGACGAAAAAAAACTAAAAAAGCTAAAAAAAAGGTAAAAACCAATAAAATACTAAAAAGAAAAAAAGGAAAAAAAAACTAAAAAAACTAAAAACTAAAAAAAACTTAAAAAAAGGAAAAAACTGAAAAATAGAAGAGAAAAAGAAAACTAATAAAATTAAGAATAAAAATAAAAAAAATAAAAAAGATAAAAAAAAAAAGAAAAAACGAAAAAAACTAAAAAGGCTAAAAAAAAGGTAAAAACCAATAAAAAACTAAAAAGAAAAAAAGGAACAAAACTAAAAAAAAATTTTCATCTAAAAAACTAAAAAAACTAAAAAAGGTAAAAACTAAAAGAACTAAAAAAGAAAAAAAAAACTAAAAAAAGGAAAAAAACTGAAAAATAAAGGAGAAAAAGAAAACTAAAAAAATATAAATAAAAATAAAAAAACTAAAAAGATAAAAACTTCAAAAAAAACTAAAAAGAAAAAAACTAAAAAACCTAAAAAAAGGTCAAAACCAATAAAAAAAAAAACTAAAAGGGGAACACTGGGACACAAATGATGACCGGGATACTGGGAATATAAATGACGACCGGGACACAGGGAATGTTCAATTAGCAATCACCATCAACAAAGCTCAAGGGCAATCATTAGAATCATGAGGTATAGATCTGAATATGGATTGTTTTTCCCATGGACAATTATATGTTGCATGTTCAAGAGTCGGTAAACCTGACAATCTAAATAAATGATGACACTCAAAGAGAAAGCGACCGGGACAAAAGGAATGTTCGATTAGCAATCAACAAAGCACCGGGACACAGGGAGTATAAATGACGACGACCGGGACACAGGGTCATAACTACAAAGGGGACGCCGGGGTGCACAGGGGGATATATAAATGACGATGGCGACTCAGGGAATGGTCGATTAGCAATCACCATCAACAAAGCTCAAGGGCAATCATTAGAATCATGAGGTATAGATCTGAATACGGATTGTTTTCCCATGGACCATTATATGTTGCATGTTCAAGAGTCGGTAAACCTGACAATCTATTTATATGCACAGACAATGGAACAGCAAAGAATGTTGTATATTCGCAAGTTTTACGTAGTTAAAAACATATATATATATATATATATATATATATATATATATATATATATATATATATATATATATATATATATATATATATATATATATATATATATATATATATATATATATATATATATATCTATATATATAAAAATAAGTTGTCTGTCTGTGGATCTGTGGATCAGGTGACTTCATGTATCTGTGTCGGCTGACGTCATGAAATTAGTTGTCGTCATTTTTGCTTTGACGATGCTTAGTATATTGTAAAACACATTAATTTGGTTAATAATATACCATTTAAAACACCAAAATGAACATGCTGGAGTAGTCACTCGGTGAGAGAGGGTGTCAGAACGGAGAATGAAGGTCCCAGGTTCAAATCCTGGTTAGGCTAAAAAAGGTAAAAAACTAAAAACCAAAAAAAACTGAAAAAACTAAAAAAAGGCAAAAACTACAAAAAAAAACTAAAAACTAATAAAAAAAATAGAAAAGCTAAAAAACTAAAAAAACTAAAAAAACTAAAAAACTAAAAAAACTAAAAACTAAAAAAAAACTTAAAAAAAAGGAAAAAACTGAAAAATAGAAGAGAAAAAGAAAACTAATAAAATTAAGAATAAAATAAAAAAAAATAAAAAAGATAAAAACTAAAAAAAAAAGTAAAAAGAAAAAATGAAAAAAAAACTAAAAAAGCTAAAAAAAAAAGGTAAAAACCAATAAAAAACTAAAAAGAAAAAAAGGAAAAAAAAAAACTAAAAAAACTAAAAACTAAAAAAAAAACGTAAAAAAAGGAAAAAACTGAAAAATAGAAGAGAAAAAGAAAACTAATAAAATTAAGAATAAAAATAAAAAAAAAAATAAAAAAGATAAAAACTAAAAAAAAAGTAAAAAGAAAAAACGAAAAAAACTAAAAAAGCTAAAAAAAAGGTAAAAACCAATAAAAAACTAAAAAGAAAAAAAGGAAAAAAACTAAAAAAAATTTTCATCTAAAAAACTAAAAAAACTAAAAAAGGTAAAAACTAAAAGAACTAAAAAAGAAAAAAAACTAAAAAAAGGAAAAAAACTGAAAAATAAAGGAGAAAAAGAAAACTAAAAAAATATAAATAAAAATAAAAAAACTAAAAAGATAAAAACTTCAAAAAAAACTAAAAAGAAAAAAGAAAAAAACTAAAAAACCTAAAAAAAGGTCAAAACCAATAAAAAAAAAACTAAAAGGGGAACACTGGGACACAAATGACGACCGGGATACTGGGAATATAAATCACGACCGGGACACAGGGAATGTTCAATTAGCAATCACCATCAACAAAGCTCAAGGGCAATCATTAGAATCATGAGGTATAGATCTGAATATGGATTGTTTTTCCCATGGACAATTGTATGTTGCATGTTCAAGAGTCGGTAAACCTGACAATCTAAATAAATGACGACACTCAAAGAGAAAGCGACCGGGACAAAAGGAATGTTCGATTAGCAATCAACAAAGCACCGGGACACAGGGAGTATAAATGACGACGACCGGGACACAGAGTCATAACTACAAAGGGGACGCCGGGGTGCACAGGGGGATATATAAATGACGATGGCGACTCAGGGAATGGTCGATTAGCAATCACCATCAACAAAGCTCAAGGGCAATCATTAGAATCATGAGGTATAGATCTGAATACGGATTGTTTTCCCATGGACCATTATATGTTGCATGTTCAAGAGTCGGTAAACCTGACAATCTATTTATATGCACAGACAATGGGACAGCAAAGAATGTTGTATATTCGCAAGTTTTACGTAGTTAAATATATATATATATATATATATATATATATATATATATATATATATATATATATATATATATATATATATATATATATATATATATATATATATATATATTCACAGGTGGGACATAGGGACACAACTACAATGGCGCGTAACTAATATGGCGCGTAACGACTTACGCGCGTGGGGGGGCTTGGGGGTTGGCATTGGGTGGCGCGAAGCTCCACCCCAACAGCTAGTATATATATATATATATATATATATATATATATATATATATATATATATATATATATATATATATATATATATATATATATATATATATATATATATATATATATATGTATATATCTGTCTATATTCACAGGTGGGACACAGGGACACAACTACAATGGCGCGTAAATAATCTGGCGCGTAACGACTTACGCGCGCGGGGGGGGGCGCGAAGCGCCCCCACCAACTAGGTGTTGGGGTGGCGTGAAGCGCCACCCCAACAGCTAGTAAAGGAATAGAAATGGGGACATCAGTTTTATGGAAGAAAAAATATTGTAAACCTAGTAAAGAACAAAACAACTGGTTAGCAGCGGTATCTAGTCCGGGTTGCGGCGGTAGCTTGCAACCGCGCGAGGGATAATCACGTCCCTTAAAAAAAATAGTTTGGTTTTCCTATCGTTTTGATTGATTCGTTACGCCATTTTATGGGGTGGAATCCGGGTTGCAGCGGAAGCTAGCAACCTAGTAAGAGATGATCACGCCCAATAGTAAAAAATATAATAACCCATAATTCCTAAAAATAGTCAGATCAAACAAGAATAGAATATGATTTATTGGCGAAAATAGCACACAAGCTAACATAAGCACGTCAGAACAGTTACAATGATAAAACAGATGCTAGTGGATAAACACAAAACAAAAAGTTAAATCAATTAGTAAATTGGGACACAAAATAGGGGGCAAAGGAGTTTTTGTACCTTATGGTCAACATTTTTGACCGAAACTTGTGACCGAAGTTCTTGTTAAAGACGTGACGTCGTGATTACAATCTAGTAAGTTCAAGTCTAGCCAAACCTTCATCGTGTGTAGTATAGGACGTCCCCAGTATAATTTTTATTGCTCTTTTTTGAATACTTTCAGTTTAGAACATTGGTCTTTGGTCAACCCTGGGTGCCAGACAGGGCAAGCATATTCAAGACAGGCTCTTTTATAAGAACAATAAAATTTTTTAAGGTTCTGGATTGAAGAACTGTTTGAAAAGGGAGAAAGACTTAAGGAGAAAACTACCAGATTTAAATAAGTGGGAAGTGTGAGACTTCCATTTTAGGTCATTGTCCAACTGCACACCAAGCAGTTTAACCGTATTTAAATTTGGCAAGCAAGGGTATATTATTGATAGGGGGTATATTTTTAAAAAAGAAAAATAGCATTAAACTTCTTTTGGGTATGCTTAGGTTGAGTTTAACATTGTCAATATCATTCTTTAAGTTGTTAATGAGTGATTCAAGTTTAATGACCGAAGTATTGAAGGTTTAACAATGGTTAAGCGTTGTCAAATCATCTGCAAATTTCAAAGCCTGGTCAAAAATTGGTAAAAAATTATTACTTTCCCTTGTTCCTAGGTTGCTTCATTCATTCAATTCAGTCAATTGGCAACGATGGTGCGTCCGCATGTTTAGCTTTCCTTGTGCAATAATATCTGTTTCATCGGCGAAAGCAATTGATTTTGAGTGAATTTGATATCAATCGACTCCCAAAAAATCAGTGAATTGACTGTGATAAAAATCCAGATTGAAAATTTTCATCTCGTCTTTTTCCTTTCGTCTCTTTCATTACTGGTTCGGATTGACGAATGTGCAAGGAAAATGGAATTTGATCTTGAACCTTCGGAATGTTTAGTTTTTCCCCCGTTCTGAACTTTCTTTAGTACAACATGGAGAGAGGAGTAGAAGATGCAGTTATTTTGAAATCAGCTGTTGACTTTTTTGATCTGGCTGATATTACGAAGGGGAAGAAGCTGACGTGGGAAACGCTGTCGATTACGGATGCTAGTCCTAAACGCAGGGCACCAAATGCTCTACTGAACCACTGAAGGACATACTTGAACAGTTTCAGTAAATGAAAACTGAGTCTTTTCCTATCATTCCCGTTTTCGTGATACGTTCCCCCACAGAGGTTCCGTGTTTGCCTGCAGTAGCCTATTCTAGGCTCTCGGTAAAAATTAATACTCTTGAGCAGACCTTGCGCCAAATTAAAGATAAGGTGACTGCTTATGATCTCCACTCCCAGGATTACCAGGGGATGGTGCTGCTTCTATTCCAGTTGTAACGAATCAAGCGACAATCGTTATCACGAAGACACTGCGTAATCTTGACAATTCGTCGAAACAAAAAGCTGTTATTGATAAAATTGCCGGACATGAATGTGGGGAGAATATTCGCGTCTCTGGAGACAGAATAATAGTGAATATTGACAGCGTTGTGGCAAGCGGCTTTTGTGATTCAGCCCGATTGGTCTTGCATGAATCAGATGTGAAGGTTCTGGAAAGGAAGTTCTACGGAATCGCAAAAGGGATTGATGACTCGTTTGATTTATCTCTGTTCAAGAACTGTTCTGGAGTCACTAAAGCCACCCGGATTGGAAATTCCTGGTGTTTCAAGATGGCCTTTAGTAATCAAGGGTCTCTTATTTCGGCTCTTAGACTGGGGTTAAGAATTGAATATGAACTGATCCGTCTCTATGAATTTAAGAAATTTCCAAGATGCTGTAAAAAAATGCCAGTCTCCTGGACATCTAATTGCTAACTGTCCTAGTACCTGCCATAATTGTGCTAGATGCTCTGGTCCTCATGAAAATTGCAAAGACATCCCGTGTACGGATCCGATAAAACACGCAAACTGTGGTGATAATCATGTGGCATTTAGTTTGTGCTTTCCTCGTTTCTAGGCTCTTGTTATGACCGTTACAGGGTGCCTTCACAAATGAACTGTTGTAAAATTTGGGTTTGCTCGTTCAACATTAACTGGACTAAAGACAAAGTGCCAAGTCTCGGGGAAAAGTTAGCTATTTTGATCTCATTGTCCTACAAGAACACTTGCTTCCCGCCTGCAGCGTGAACTTTTTACGAAGGAATCTAGATCACATTGTGTTTAGTACCAATGCTAGATGGATTCGGGGTAGGCCTTATAGTGGCCTCGCGTGTTATATCAGACGAACTCTTGCAGTTTATCACGGTGTGCTACCACTCATCTGAGAATTTTCTAGCTGTAAAACTTGATCACTCTGTCCTAATTAATGCTTACATGCCGCATGATAAAACGTCGGTACGGTCGTTCTCGAGTTTTGCCAAGTCGTGTCATAAGCTTGTGATGACAACTCTTGTAATGGCAATGTCTAATTAGCGGAATTGAATCTCCTGGGTATTTATGGCTTCTTGCTGGTGATCTAAATTGGAACATTCGCATATCATCCAGTCGATCTGAGACCCTGTTAAATGCTCTACCAGCTGTGCATAGGATTATAAATAAAGATTGCAGCTTCTCATATATCCATAATAGTGTAACAGTTTCTGATTTGGACCATTGTGTGTCTTCATCCCTTCTTCATTACTCTGATGTTCATGTTGACGATGAGGAAAGAGACTATGACCATCTCCCCCCTTTAAATTTAGATCTATCTATTAGCTCTACAATCAGTTTTAGTGCTCCTCCTAAGCCTAAGAAATGGATTTGCAAACGTGATTGGGATAATGCAAATTGGTCACTCTATTTTTCGCCTCTCGCTTTTCTGCTATCTACTATTTGGGTGCCTTATCAATTTCTTGGCGCTAGTTGTTTTGTCAGTGATGCTCGTGGTAAGTTACACTCTTACTAAAGAAATATCGTTTCTTCAATCAAACAAGCTGAAGCAATAGCTGTTCCAGATTCGCGTGCGACTTAACACCCCTAAGACCTTTTGGAACTGTGATCTCAAACTTAAGAAATTGAAGAACCAAGCCAAGTTCTGGTTGAAAATCTGGATGTTTGCGGTAGACCTTCTAGTGGGCAAATTTTGGCATCAAACAGAGAACAAAATTGGCTTATGAGCGTCATCTTCGTGCAGTTTTGTTTTCGGCCGCTGAATTTCCGACTAATAGTAAATAGTGGCAAAATGTGCTGAATGCGTTGAAAATCGAAGAATCTTCTTCAAGTGATATTATTCCAAGATTGTTGTGGATTAAACATTATACGTGCATCGTTTCCATGATTAATTATGATGTTCATAGCCGTTTCACTGTTTTAGTGGTGAAGATTCTTCCTAATAGTGTGAGCAAAAGACATGTTATATCTGTTGATAAATCTAATATTGTGAAATCTCCTCGACGGTTTAAGTCAAAGTCTTATGACCTTAATGGTATTTGTGCGGCTCATCTAGATCCGAAGTCAGCTGAACTTCTATCGTATATTTAGTTATTATTCCAGATGTGCCTTTCAAGATATATTGTTCCTGATTCATTTTTATGTGGAAGTGTCGCTTCTACATTAAAGAAAGGAAAATATCTAAATTCGTGTAATTCGTACAGGCCGATTACCGTCGCCTGTACTCTCATTAAATTATTTGAGTATGTTCTACTTCCACATATCGATGAAATTATTAATTATGAGGCTAACCAGTTCAGCTTCGGGTCAGGTCTGAGCTGTCAACATGCTCATCGTGTTTTAATGCAGTTTATTAAGGAAGCCACTCGGGGTATATAGTCCCCGGGGTATATAGGGGTATATTATAGTCTTCATTTTTGCACCCTTGATATATCTAAAGCATTTGATAGTGTTTTCCATGCTCAGGCTTGGTATGCTCTTAGTCAACTTTGTGTGAATGCGTCTGAAATTCTGGTTTTTAAGTTTTGGTATTCAAATTCTTATTTAAGATTAAAGTCAGGGAATGGTGATTTTTTTGGACATATACCAGTCAAATGTGGAGTTAGACAGGGGGGAGTTCTCTCCCCCTCTAATGCTTCTATTAAACATGTTTTGTTTTGTATAAGTAGTTCTTGTTTTACAGGATTCACAGACGTATCATACTTAGCTTATGCTAACGACTTGCTTCTTATTAGTCGAACTGAGGCCGGTTTAGCGCGTTCTGTCCGATCCATCGCTGATGCATTTGCAAGAATTCGATTATTGCTAAACGTAGATAAATTGAATTTCTTATATTTAATGGGGCTAGTTCTCTAAGTTTTTTTCGTTTTCAGACAATTCGGGATATTCAATTTAAGCTTAAACCGGGGTACTCTAAAATTGCCGGAAATCGTGGACATTTTCGTCAACAAGCACTTACAAAGCTCTACTCGAGTTTCTGCGACCATTCTGTGTTATTTTTTTCTTGGTTTTATGTGCTTCTGAATAAAGGTGACGTAAAGAGGGTCAAGACGGATGACTATCGGTATTTCTTACTAACTTCTTACTTTATTTACCACGATCATTTCGGAATCGAAGGTTAATTAGTAAATATCAATCAACGGATATTGTTCTCTCAGTGGAAAAACTAGGTTCAAAAATAATTGACGAAGCGCCATGAAGACGGATGTCTTGGTCCTAACAATCATCTTATCCGCCTCTTTTGCTAAATTGTTATTTCTTTTTCTTGTATTTTGTGTTATTTGTAGTTTTTTCTTTTTTCTCCTTGTACTCCACTTTTTCTCTTTTGTAAGTGGATAAGAAATAAATTATTATTATCATTATTATTATTATTATTAAAGGACCTTATTTAGTCCCTTGAGGTGCTCCACAGGAAATCGAGAAAAAACCAGATGAATCTCCATTAGGGAGGATTACACACTGTTCACGGCCAGACAAAAAACTAACTACCGTACGTAAAACAAAATCTCTGGCACCTAAAGCCCTTGCTTTATCAATACCTGTATGATGATCCAAGTTGTCGAAGGCTTTGCTAATATCAGCAAAAACAGCCTCAACGTAAAAACTATTTAGATCAAGATGTTTGAAAACAGTCTCAAGTATATAAATTAAGCAGCGCGTAGTGCTATGATTCGGCCTAAATAGCAATGTGTGGTGCTTAGATTTTATTTTTTATAATAAAGAATGAATTGTTGTTCATAGCAAATGATCAATTTTCTAGTGAAGATCCGGGTTGCAGCGGTAGCTAGTTTATGGTAAAGATTGAACTCAAGCCCACAATTATTAATTTAATTATGAAAAGAAGGAATTGCGGCAGAAACCTACATGGGAGCATAATTACTCAAATAGTTCGTGTACACTAGTTTCGTCAACTTTAGTCTTACTTATTAAAATTTACGAGCCTGAGAACATTTGCCTTATTTTTGAAAAAAAGGTAAAACAAGTCCTAAAAGTCGTAGATGTTAATGAAAATCACATAATCTAATTCTGCGTATTAGAGTACGCTTTGGTAGAGGTTTAAAGCTCCTATCTACATAAATGTGGAATTCCGTATTTTTTGCCGCAGTTCACGGATGCGTGTTTATTTGTTTTTATGTTTTTTTTCCAGGGGGTGATCGTTCCGACCCAGTGGTCCTAGAATATTTTGAGGGCTTGTTCGAACGGAAATTCAAGGTTCTAGTGCCCTTTTTGACTGATCAAAAACTGGAGGGCAACTAGGCCCCCTCCCACACTCATTTTTTCCCAAAGTCCCCGGATCAAAATTTTGAGACAATCATTTTGTTCAGCATAGTCGAAAAATCTAATAACTATGTTTTTGTGGATGAACTCATCCACCACGGTATCAGGGGAAAGCGCTGCAAGTTATGATCTTTGCCCATTGAAACTGAAAACTGACGTTTTCCGAGGGAATTTTTTCTGGTAGGAGGCCGAGAGGAGTAGGTTACTTGGGAGGGTCTTTCCATGATTGAATTTCACATGGGGGAAGAAAATTCTCCATGAAGTTGCATAAAATTTCCCAGCATTATTTAAAGGGACGATGAGAAATTAAATACAAAAGTTTTTCTGTTGAAAGTAAGGAACAACATTAAAAAATTAAAACGAACTGAAATAATTAATTATATGAGTGGGTTTGGCCCTTCGTTAATACCTCGCGCTTTTCGCTATTTTTTTAAGTACTTTCCAAAAAGCTATTTATTTTAATTAAACGGCCTTTGTGATTCAGAGGTCATTGTTAAAAAAATTGGAAACAATTCAAACTTTAGCTTAAAGAGCGAAGTATTGACGAGGGGGAACTCCTTCATATACAATAATTTCTGTTCGTTTTAATTGTTAATGTTGCTCCTTACTTTCATTTGTAAAAGTTTTTTTATTATTACATTATAATAAAGAACGAACGCTTGCTCATAATAACCAAAATTGTAATTGATAGTTGCAGCCTCAGCTTAGTGGCAGCGCTATCATCGGTAAAATTTTCAAGAGTATGGTGCAATATTTAACTTACTTAGCTGCTTTATTCTCTAAAATTCATGTCTTACTCTTCAAACAAATATGTTCATGTTTCAAACATGTTTGTAATTTCAACGTACCAGGTTGCAGCGGTAGTCACAGTAATCCGGGTTTCAGTGGTAGCTTGCAACCTAGTAAGAGACGATCATGTTCAGTACTAAGAAATATAGTAGCCCATAACACCTAAAAATAGTTCCATACCAAAACAAGAAGTACACTATCAGATTAGCCTTGTCCGAAAGCCATACATTGGAAACACCGGCCCTTGGCTTGAATATCAAAGAAAATCAATTGGCTTGAAAAACAAGAACGTTTGCTTGTACTGCGAAAATCTGCTTCAACGGCATCTTTTTTTGTTCTCTCTCTCTCTCTTCAGCTAGCAGGGCACTAGAATATAACAAAAAGCTGTTTAATTGCTCATTTGAAAAGAAATCGAATTATATATAAGCTTTATGTAATTAACACAAACTATTGCCATCTAACAAAGATTCAGGAATCCAGGTTGCAGCAGTAGCTAGCAACCTAGTAAGAGATGATCATGTTCAATAAGAATCACAACCGCTCATAACTCCAAAAAATAGATTCAGATCGAAACACAAACTGTACTATTATATTTGCCTTTTCCGAAACCCCTTTGTAGGAAACTTACAGCGTCTTGGCTTGAATAACTAGGAAAATCTATTGGCTTAAAAAACAAGATAAGTTGCTTGAACTATGATATTATGGATCGACGGTATATTTTTTTTCAATATTTCTTCGCAGCTAGCGTGCCACTGAAACATCATAGAGAGCTGTTTAATGGCTCCTTCTAAAGGAAATTGATGTATTTAAAACTGTTGTAATTAAAAAATAATTTTCAAAATAGAATAAAACTTCTACAAAGTTACAAATAATGATCGGTACAATTTTAACTATTCTTTCAGAAATGATCATAGGCGATGATAAAAAATAACGAACGCTTGCTCACATTAACTGAAACATTAATTAATAGTAGTAGCCTTAGTTTTAGCGGCAGTATTATCATCAATAAACTTTTCTAGTGTATATTTGACTGAGATTCGTCTCTTCGCACCAAGAATCTTCACTATTCAAACCAATTTTTCCTGTTTGTATTTTCAACGTAAGTCTGGGTTGCATTGGTAGCAAGCAGCATAGTAAGAGACGATCAAGTTCAATACTAAGAAATGTAATAGGCAATAACTCCTGAAAATAATGTTTCTTCAAAACAAGAAGTACACTATTAGAAACCTCTATATAGGAAACTTACCTTCCCTTGGCTTGAATAACGAGGAAAATCTCTTAGCTTAAAAAAAAAGATAAGTTGCTGGAACTACGGTATTCTGCATATGCGTCATCTTTGTTTCTCTTTTTCTTCTCAGATAACATGGCGATGGAATATCTTAGAGAGTTGCTTAATCGCTCATTTTAAGAGAACTTGATGTGTTTAAAAACCTTTTATAATTACATTTTTTTATAATATAGTCAATATTTTATGAAAAACGGCATTTTTCATATTCAATATCAGGAAGGATTTAGACCACTTCCCGCTACACATGTACCGTTTCACATGCAAGCAGAAGCCAAGGAAAGTTAATATTATTCTTTGGATCTTCGAATTCTTGTAACTTTTTTTTATTTTTGTTTTAGTTTATAAGTGTCCACACCTGCATAATATTCGACACTAATCCTTAATTGTGTGGTCGAAATAATTCCAAGTGGACCTCTGTTATACCAAGGGGTAAGAAAGGTGCTATAACCTCTCTAATTGGGTTCAATGGCATAGTAAAACTACCCCCCAGTATAAGACCCTACCCGAACATATTCTTCGTGATTGTTTTTTCACGTCTCTTTTCTCTTTTGGAGGGGATCGAACACAAAACAGTGCGCTTTTTACTCGATTTTTTGAGAGGGTAGCCTCCCTATCCTATGTCTGTCTATGTGTGTCCATAACGACTACCACTTTTTCCAACTTTTCCGCATTTCTTTTACTCATAATGCTTGTAAAGTTTTTTGTATGACATAAAAATGCCTTTATGTTGTTGAATGTCTACTTCTTTGAAGGTAAAGCAAGTGCTTGCACTTAGATTAGATGAAGTGATGCTTCTTTCTAAATTGTTGATTCTTTTTTTACCCTTAGTTTACCTTGGGAACGATCAATCACTGAAACATGCTTACGTATTCCCCATTTTGAAAAACGTCATTCATTCTCTTATGGTCGTTTTTTAGCGAGTAAACGATGATGTAACCGCTAAATAATTTCACTGCCATCCAATATTAAGGGTTGTCACTCAATCAGGGTTTCCCTGATTGAGATCCACTCAAGCGGACCAGCTAAATATTATTTATATAAATTTGTTGGATTTGTTTTCTTTTCTATCAATTCGATTTTTATTATAATATTTTGAAATTTCAATGTTGTATTATTTTCATCATTTAATGTTGTAAAGAGTTGAGTATCTTTGTGCGATTGTTATTTGCTTCCCTGGGTAATTTTTTTTGCGTGATTGTTATTTGTTCTCCCCTATTTTACAGCCCATTGGGCTATTATTGGGGTGGGGAGGGTGGCGTTAAGGATTTTCTATGTGTTTAAATAAATCATTTTTGAAACCAGCTTAAATGAAAGTTTGATGGTACACTTTTTTTTATGCAAATTCCCGTTTCTCTAATTTTAAAATTTTTCCTTGAAATATTTTGCTTCTCTAGTCCTTTTTCTTGTCTTAGGTTACATCACAGCTTTACGACAGACCATTGGAGGAGATCAGTGAGAAAGCTATAGCTTGGGACCAGGAGGAACATTTGAAGTTTAGAGTTCCTTTCCCTGATTTAAAAGTTACCATCTTCCTAGGTGAGATTTTCTTTCAGGTATAACAAAGATTGTATGTTCAATTCAGTTCACTCATGTTTAATAAAAAAAAATTATAACAGTCATAACATAACATATCGCCTCAAAATTAGGTAAGCACTGTGGCTCTCCGAAAGCAAAGGAGTTCAAAATAGGGATGAAACCTTTTTATTGACAGTGAATAGATATAAAATTATTTAACTGGATATTTCGAACACATATAAATTGTTCATCATCAGCAGTAAAACTAAAAGACATTAATAAAAATAAACAAAATTTATAAGTAATAAACAAATTACATATAGTTTATTGCTCTTATTTTTTTCAATGCAACAGCGGAGGCAAATCTCTTTGACCTTTTCGGTTCCGGTTCATTAGAATTATCTGACATATTATGTGGACAGAGGTCATAGCTCTTAGGTGAGGTGATATTTACTTTATTTGACCTCAGTAAATTATCATAAATTGAGTTCAATCCAAATTCACCTGTATCTCTGTTTATGGAATTATTTTTGAATAATTTTTTTTTAATTTCTATAGTTTCCCTGAAAATTTGCTGTAAACCTTTGTCCCTAGAAATCAAAGAAACACTTTCAAAGAAAATAAAAGGATTTGGAAAATTAAAGATATGTTCTGAGAGGGACGACGTGGAATCTTCAGGTTTGGTATTTTGCTTTAAAGACGATGAAATAGAATTATGATGTTGTAGCAATCTCATTTTAAAATTCTGGTTAGTACGTCCCACATAAGAGCTTCCACAAGTACATACTTTGTACTTGTGGCGGGAATCAGGCGTTTCCACCTCGCCCGGCATCAAAAAAGATTTATGGCGTTGAAAAGATATGGTAGAGAACAAAAAATATCTTTCTTTTCTGTTTTGAAATTTTTTCCTTCTTTTCGAAAAAGTCTGGTCAATTAACCAACCCGGATAATGGTTACTTATTAAAATCTCTTTTAACAACAATAATTCTTCCTCAATGAATTTTGGAGAACAAATTCTAAAAATGCGGTCAGTTAAGGATATGATTAAACCAATTTTTACTTGGCGACTATGACCGGAGAAAAACGACAAAAATCTGTTATTGTTAGTAGGTTTTCTGTAAATACTAAAATCCAGACTATTTTCATTTTTTAAAACAAGGACATCCAGAAAAGGAAGTTTATTATCCTTTTCTAATTCTATTGTAAATTTTAAATCACCTCCCCAAAAATTAAGATTTTCTAAAAAACTTTTTAATTCCTCCACCCCATAATTCCATACTGAAATTGTGTCATCCATATATCTCCCCCAAAATTTATGTTTTAAAAAGTATGAAATTAACGCTATTGTTTCAATATTTTTTACAAAACAATTTGCTAATAAAGGACTTAAAGGGGCCCCCATGGGTAAACCATTTACTTGTTCGAAAAATACCCCTCTGAATCGAAAAAAATAAGAGAACATGTTGCACAACCTAACTAAATTCATAATTACACCGACTTCCAAAACTGTTTCACCACTAATCAAGTCCAAATTTCTTAGTATCTTTCTTTCAAGAAGAATTTCTGCGGCTTTTACATCAATACTCGTATACATTGACACAATTGACCAATATCTTGTAATTGGAAAAAGCTGTTCGGCTACCAAGCGGAATAGATTTCTAAAAGGCGGTGGAAGCAAGCCGGAGAGGAATCTGAAAGCAAAACCAAGCAGGAAAGCTCAAACAGCGGTTTCAGCGTGAGATAATCATCTGTGTGTTCGATGATCGTTAAGGGATTCTTGTGGATGTACTCCAGTTTTTTCAGATGGGATTTGAACGTCGACTGCCATACCATTGCACAATACTTTAAGTGGGATTTAATGAGCGCATTGTAGAGAAGGGTATGGGTTTTACGTGGGAATGTTTGCTTCAGTTTCTTCATGATTCCCAGATTCCATGAAAGCTTTAATTCTACAGCATGGATGTGAGGAAGGAAAGAAAGGTTTTCATCCGCTATTACTCCTAAGTAATTTGCACATCCGTTTGCTCGTCGTTGAACCTTTCCACGAGATGTCACAATACCCGTTATTTCCGGGTGAAGGGTTCCTACCCTAGAAAATAATAGAAAATCGACATTGATGACAAGTCTGTTGGGATCCATCCATAGATAAGTCTTTTCCATGATGTTTTCAAGCTTCCGCTGGAGTGAAGGTATGCTGAGTCCGCAACAGGTCATTGTATTGTCGTCAACAAATGCTATGAATCCATCTTGCTCGTTAGTAATGTCCTCAGATGTTTGATCAAAGCATAGGTTTCAGCATTTTGGAACGTCATGGTTTGGGATAAGGATACGAGTTAGGTCATTTACATGGACTAAAAACAAAAGAGGGCCGAGGATTGATCCTTGGGGCACACCAAATTTCACAGTAGTGTCGTTCTTTGGGTCGTCACCAATATAGATGCACCTATTTTGAAGGTAAGATTCAAACCATTGCAGGGCTATCACTCTCGCTCCAGTATGTTCCAGCTTTCCCAGTAAGATTGTATAATCCATGCTGTCAAATGCTTTTTTGATGTCAATCCATATAGCAGCTAGCAGAAGACCTGAGTCAAGTGGCCTGTTGATGAATAAGCTTTAGGATGCCAGAGCGTCTTCTGTTGAATGACGAATTCTGAAGCCGAACTGACGACTATTAGAAAATCCTTTTTTTCAAGAAACTTGTAAAGTAGTCTTTGCCAGGGATTTTCAAAAGCTTTTAAAAAAACAGATAATATTGATATGGGTCGGAAGTTCGATGGATCGTCCTGAGGACCACCTTTATGCAGAGGGATTAATTTTGCTTTTTTTAGTATCGAAGGGAAAACACCACATTTTAGAGACAAGTTTATCAAATAAGTTAATGGCTCTAGGATAGAAGGGAGGATTGCTTTCAGGGCTCTCGTGTGTATCCGGTCAAATCCAGATGCTGATGTGCCTTTCAAGGTCTTCACAATTAGCTGTTCTTCAGTTGATGTCACAGAAATTATAGCCATTGATTTTGTGCATGCCGAGCCAAGGTAATGCTTTTAGGGTTTCCGGGGACTTCTCGCAGAATGAGATGTAATTCCTCCTATCCCTGCGAAAATGTACTGAGTTCTTTTGCAACCTGAGTGGGCTCTTTAACGGCCTCCCCGTCGACAAAAAGTCTGGAAGGTAATTCTGCTCTCTTATCGTTTGGTCGCAAAATCGAATTAATGACCTTCCAGACTTTTTGTCCATCTTTCCCACTTTACGATATTTTGTTATTCACATAATCTCTTTTTGCTTTCCTCAGAACCGAATGAAGGCATTTCTTATATGTCTCATATCTCTCTAGGTTGTCTCGGTTTGGGTGGTTTCTTTAATTTGCCTATAACTTGTTTTTCTTATTTATGCTTATGAGTAAGCTTTCGGTAACCCATGGACATATTGGTTTATTTTTTCTTCCCCAGTTTCTTGGTTTCTCTTTAAAACAGCATGTTTTATATGCAGCTACAGACGTATTGTGGAAAATTTCAAAACCTTCGTTCATATCTTCTTTTGCTAAGACACTGTCCCAAGAAACTTTTTTTTAACTCATCATTTAACAGTTTATGATTCTCCTCTTTGAGACAAATTACTTGTAGATCGTGGTTAGTTTTTACAAGCGGAGTTAACATCCTCGCTGTGTTGAAGATAGTGTGTATAGGAAAGTGATCAGATGTGTCGCCGGTGATGACTGATACCATCGCCGGACAATCATAATGTAGAAAAAATGTTGTCAATCAGTTAATGGTTATTTTCTGCTGCTCTGGTTGGAATCGTAGTTGAAGGGTAAAGATTAAACCCTGACATAATAGTGAGAAGATCAATGTTAAAATCACCCATGATGATCACATCTTGGTTCTGGTTTCCTATCAGCTGTAAAATCTGAGTTAGTATATCCATAAAAGCAGAAACCTGATGATGAGCGATATATTTCTTCAGTCAATATCTTCTTCTTTGATGGCCCATATAGCTCAATGAAAAATGATTCAAAAACGCCTTCAGCATTCCAGCTCAGTTTGTTGTTAATATGCTCAGCATGTTTATTCCTCGCATAAATAGTCAATCCTCCTCTGCGAGCTTCTTTTCTATGTAGAAACTTTGATATATAGCCTGGGATATCTAGAAGTTGTCCCGTTTGTCCCGTAAGGAATGTCTCACATAATCCAATTGTGTTGGATTGCAGTTGTTGGCGCATTGAAGTTAGTTCCATAAACGATGAACATAATCCTTGACAGTTAAGTTGAAGCGCAGAGAACTGAGAGTCAGAGCATCCCTTCGTTAAATCTATATATCAACATATTTACTTCTAGGAAAATTACTTTCACTAAATAACGGCAAATCATCTTCATTACTTATATTTTCATCAGAAATTTCCTCCAAATCCAAAAAAGAATTATCTAATTGTTTTGACAGGTTATAATTTTGTTGTGATGAAGAAGGGATTAGCCCCCGGGATGAACAATAGGAACTTATTACTTACCTAATAATTTCCAGGGAAGAAGGCCATATTTTGAAATGAAGCACAAGCCATGCGAAATACACACACCCGTAGGAACTTTTCTGATCTCTGAAAGAAAAAAACAAAACAAAGAAAATGGAATGACTTGGAGAAAAAAAAACTGCTGAAATACACATTTTAAACTGAAAAATGTGAGCAAGCGGCTATCAATTTATACTGACAACTGCTTGTGAAGGAGAGGAATATAAAATGTATCGAAAAATTAAAGAAGGTTCGAGAACTTAATCAACTTCTGACCGCTGGTAAGGATGGGGGATATTCAACATAAAAATCTAATTTTTCGGCGATCAGCTTATACAGACAAAACTTACGAATGAAAGGAACACACACAATTATGAATCTGAATCTACTTTCTCATGTTGGATATATATATATATATATATATATATATATATATATATATATATATATATATATATATATATATATATATATATATATATATATATATATATATATATATATATATATATATATATATATATATATATATATTTTCTTCCATGTCTTTTTTACCACAATTTTTGAGCTTTTTAAAAGTGCTTTTTCGTTGAATTTAAATTAAAATTTTCAATTTCAGACTCGCTGTTGCCCCGAGTTATCGAGCTTGCAACCTCGAACAGCGATCGACGTGTTAAATTAGCTGCTTGTGAAGTTTTGCATGCGTTTTTCGTCTATATGATTGGTATTGGTAAGTTGCAGATTTTCCATATTTAAATTTATCTGCTATTTAAGGGCTATTTTAGTATAAAACTATAGCAAATAGCTCTGACCAACGAATTGATTTGAATTGGGTAGTGGAGATGCACTACTGCCTTTTATCTTTTCAGTATTATTAGTGGTCTATAGCTTGATAACCGCAAGAGATGGAAATGGGAAACTTCTTTTTTGTAAATGGGAAACTATTAGATAGTATACGTATATATTAAAATGAAACTTTTGAAATTCAAAAACAAATTTATTGGGATTGCATATCCCTTTGATTCAAAGCTGTTTCTTTGATACCTTAGACCTGAAGCTCTGTAGCTTTTCTAAACTTATAGGCTGTCATTCTTGAAAAGGTCAACTTGGAAATCTCAAATTTCATTTTTTTTTTTGTTTTAATAATAATATCTGACGGATAAAACTGCTGAGGTTTTGTTAATTTAAACTTCTTTGCCTGTCAATAAAAAAATGATGAAGCCAAACATTTGGTCCTCGCAGGTTGAAACACACATGATCAAAATGAAGAAGGAAGAAGAACTCAAAGAGAAGAGAGGAGAAAGAGAATAAATCAAAGACAAGAACTTGTTTCATTCAAACAAAATTGTATATTGACCCAGTCCGGGAAAGACATATAGTCCTTAGTCATCACACCCCCTTAGTCCTCAGTTCTATAGATTATGTACGAGCGTTTGATTCATGCAATAGAAGAGCTTTAGCGAAGGTCTTATCCCTTGTATGGTATAGATCATAAATATGTTAAATAGATTTTTGCTATGCACGAGTAAAATAATGTTGTGGCTAAGGTAGGAAATGAGTAGAGAGAATTGGGTAGAGAGAAGATTGATCAGGTACATACCTTCACTTATCTGGGTAGTAATATTATTTGAAATTGCTGTTGCGCTGAAGATGTTAAGAGAAGATGTTTTTTTTGTTTTTGGAGCATAGGAAAATAACTCCGTGAACCAACATTAGATTATTAGAAGATAAAGTAATGACGGTGGCTCTCAAACGTGAGAGCTTTGGTACACTGAGGAGACTCTGTTAGATGTTTTCCAGAGGAATTATCTACGGATTATGTTGAATACGGATTACGGATTATTTTTCCCGTTGAACTAATCATATTTCAAATGGTGAGCTATGCAAAAAAAATATGCTTCTATCATGCCCTCTAAACTGTAACACACAGAAAAAAGGTTGAGACGGTTAAGACACGTTCTGTGGACGAAGGATGACAAATTGCCAAAGGTCATTCTGTTCCGCCAACTATTTAGGGAAGAAATCGTAAGAAAGGATTTAAAGGAATTTGGAATTTCTCCGGAGGAGGTAAAGCGGGAAGCTTTGAATAGATTGTGATGGAGGAGGAGCGTGTGCAGCTGTATTGGTCATGGGCTGCTTAGTGATGCGTTGAGTTGCTAGTAGTAGTAATAGCAAACTGATTTTGTGGCTGTCAATGGTTGGCGTATGCATAATTCTATGATTATAAAGGCAGCCAAATCTAGCAATGTAACATCGATAATCCCAATTACTTGTGTTATATTGATATTAAATCTACCATTTTTTTTAAGAAACTGTTAAAGATTTTAGAATTCCATTTCACAAGGAGATTGAATTTAATAGTAAATTTTAACAGCTATGATAATTTTTAACAGCTATGATAGTCTTTCGATTTTTTGAAAGACTATCATAGGCTTCGATCTTTCATTCGTTTGATCTTTGAGTCTTGTTCTTCCGCATTGTACCCTTTGAACCAGATCGATCGCTTTAAGGTAAAATTTCTTCAAAGGAAACCAAAAAAGGGCTTGCCTCATCTTTGCCACATGCTTACGCTCAACGTTTTTCTACATTTTCTATTTACTTCTTTTGATTTGCGAAGAATTGATGCTGTTCTTAAAATGGTATTCAGAACTTTGAAGATAATGGACGATGTTAATGTCCTTTTTTATGGCACTTGGTATTAACCAAGTGACATATAGCGATAGCAAATTCTGTCGGTCTGTCTGTCGGTCCCGGTTTTGCTACTTTAGGCACTTCCAGGTAAGCAAGAACGATGAAATTTGGCAGGCGTATCAGGGACCGGGCCAGATTAAATCAGAAATTCTCCCGATTTGACCATCTGGGGGGTGGGGGGGGGTGGTTAATTCGAAAAAAATAGAAAAAATGAAGTATTTTTAATTTACGAATGGGTGATGGGATCTTAATGAAATTTGATGTTTGGAAGGGTATCGTATCTCAGAGCTCTTATTTTAAATCCCGACCAGATCTGGTTACATTTGGGGGAGTTGGGGTAGGAACCTAAAATCTTGGCAAACGCTTAGAGTGGAGGGATCGGGATGAAACTTGGTGGGAAAAGTAAGCAGAAGTCCTAGATACGTGATTGACATAACCAGAACGGATCTGCTCTGTTTGGGGGAGCTGGGGGGAGGATTAATTCTGAAAAATTAGAAAAAAATGAGGTATTTTTTATCTTACGAAGGAGTCGTCGGGTCTTAATGAAATTCATATTTAGAAGGAACTTGTAACTCAGCCCTCTTACTTGAAATCCCGACGGGATCCAGAGTCATTAAGAGGGTGGGTTGGGGGGGACGGGAAATCTTGGAAAACACTTAAAGCGGAGAGATAAGGATGAAACTTGGTGGGAAGAATAGAAACAAGTCCAAAATACGTGATTGACATAACTGGAACGGATCCTCTCTGGATCTGTTGACATATGGGGGAATTGGGAGGGGGAACCTAAAATCTTGGAAAACGTTTAGAGTGGAGGGATTGGGATCAAACTTGGTGGGAAAATAAGCAGAAGTCCTAGATACATCATTGACATAGCCGAAACGGATACGCTCTATTTGGGGGAGCTGGGAGGGGGAGCTAGGGTTAATTCTGAAAAATAAGAAAAAATGAGGTATTTTTAACTTACGAAGGCGTGATCGTATCTTAATGAAATTTCATATAAGAAGGACCTTGTAACTCAGATCTCTTATTTTAAATCCTGACCGGACCCAGCGTCATTGGGGGGGAATCTTGGAAAACACGTAAAGTGGAGAGATTAGGGTGAAACTTGTTGGGAGAAATAAAAACATGTCCAAGATACGTGACTGATATAACCAAACTGGATTCGCCCTCTTTGGTGGAGTTGGGGGTGGGGGGGAGGGAGTAATCCGGAAAAATTAGAAAAATGAGGTATTTGTAACTTACGAACGGGTGATCAGATCTTAATGAAATTTGATATTTAGAAGGATTTGTGCTTTAGAGCTCTTATTTTAATTCCCGACCAGATCCGGTGACATTGGGGGAAGTTGGAGGGGGAAACCAGAATTCTTGGAAAATGTGAAAATTGAGGTATCTTTATCTTACGAATGGGTGATCGGATCTTAATGAAACTTGATATATAGAAGGATGTCTCAGATGCTCCATTTTTAATTCGAACTGGATCTAGGGACATAGGGGGTTGGAGGGGGGGAACAGAAATCTCGGAAAACGGTTAGAGTGGAGACATCGGGATGAAACTTGATGGGAAGAATAAGCACAAGTTATAGATACGTGATCGACATAGTTGGAACGGATCTGTTCACTTTGGAGGAACTGGGGGGGGGTGTTGATTTGGAAAAATTCAAAAGATTGAGGAATTTTTAGCTTAAGAACGGGTGACCGGATCTTAATGGAATTTGATATTTAGAGGGAACTCATGTTTTAGAGCTCTTATTTCAAATCCCAATCAGATCTGTTGATATTGGGGGGAGTTGGAGGGGGAAACCGGAAATCATGGAAAACACTTATGAAACTTGGTGGGTAGAATAAGCAAATGTCGTAGATACGTGATTGACGTAACCGTACTGGATCCTATCTCTTTGGGGGAGTTAGGGGGTGGGGTTCAGTGCTTTGGCGAGTTTGGTGCTTTTGGACGTGCTAGGACGATGGAAATTGGTAGGCGTGTCTGGGAGCTGCACAAATTGACTTGATAAAGTCGTTATCCCCGAAAGACAATCTGGGGGCTTGAAGGGAGAGGAAAAAATAGAAAAATGAGGTATTTATAACTTACGAGTGAGTGGTCGGATCTTAATGAATTTTGATATTTAGAAGGACCTCGTGACTCAGAGCTCTTGTTTTAAATCCCGACCGGCATTAAGCCTCTGATTTCCGTTTTAAATCAATCTATTGATTCTTAGAATTTTGCTAGAGCTCATACCATATGAGCTCTTGGCTCGTCTGGCCTCGTCACAAGTGCCATGTGAGCTCTTAGCTCTTGTTTCTTTCAAGTGGCTACTTGTTTATCTGGTAGGTATTTTGTGGCAGGCTTGCCAACATAAAAATAGTTTCAAGTATCAAGTATTTCATCAGTTACTTCAACTAACGGGGAAAATTATTGATACAACTTCTTTTACCAGCTTTGAAAAATAAACTGGAATGTTTGAGTCACTATCTTAGTCAGTATTTAACTAGGGAGGTTGAAAGAATTGTGGTTTCTTTTGTGAGTCAATGCTTAGTGGCAAAGGCAAACCTCTGCTTACCATTCCTAGCCTACAATATTGATTAGATAAATTGGCAATAATACAATTTGTTTGTAGTAAAATTTTATGCCACATGGTATTTCCTAGTGTTATTATTTTTTTTTTAATATATATAATGCAACTTACATTTCCTTTATAGAAGTTTAGTGTTGATGTACATGCTGCGACTGGAACTTTGTCTCTACTGCAGATTAATGATCGGAAGAAAATTTTTGATAGATATTTCTGTCATTAAAACTGAAAATTAAAAAGTTATCATGATTATTCCAAATTGACTAACCTAAAACTCTTTCGAATTTGATCTTCTAAAATTTGCTCTTTTGGCGACAATTTTGCATGAATTTTGGCAGTCGTTTTAACATACTCAGGTATGTTCTTTTTTTTACTTTAATTATTGGCGAATACGCTTTATATTTATGTATATCCTATGCTTTTCTGGATTACAGAATTATATATCTGGACGTATATATTACTTTTTTCTGCTGTTTCTTAACCAGTAGGTGTGATTCTCATTTATTCTTGGGAACAATCGATTCCTTTTTAATTCAAGCGAAACATAAATTGACCTCTTGGAAGGGCATATTAATAAAGATTAATTCAGAGACAAAGGACGGGGTCGAACACATGCCGTACATTTAGCTATCTCTTTGTTTTTATAAATCTATGTTTGTTTTTTTGTATGTTTTTTTTTTTGTAAAAAGAGGGTTTGTATATGACGTCATTATAAGTATATAAGGCTTTGTATATGACGTCATTATAAGATGACGTTACAGACCGGGACACAAATGACGACCGGGACACCGGGACACAGGGAATATAAATGACGACCGGGACACTCAAAGTGAAATTAAAGACCGGGACACCGGGACACAAGTGACGACTGGGATACAGGGGATATAATGATGACCGGGACACAGGGACACAACTACATCTGGGACGCCGGGGGGTGGCACAGGGGGGATATATAAATGACGACGGGGTCACAGGGAATATTCGATTAGCAATCACCGTCAACAAAGCTCAAGGGCAATCATTAGAAAAATGCGGTATAGATCTGAATACGGATTGTTTTCCCATGGACAATTATATGTTGCATGTTCAAGATTCGGTAAACCTGACAATCTATTTATATGCACAGACAATGGGACAGTGAAGAATGTTGTATATTCGCAAGTTTTACGTAGTTAAAAACATATATATATATATATATATATATATCTATCTATATTCACAGGTGGGACACAGGGACACAACTACAATGGCGCGTAACTAATGCGGCGCGTAATGACTTACGCGCGTGGGGGGGGGGCTTAAGGGGGCGCGAAGCGCCCCCACCTACTTGGTGTGGCGTGAAGCGCCACACCAACAGCTAGTTATTTATAAAATAGGATCCAAGCGAGAAGAAGGAAGAAAATCAAATATTCTTCTTGAAAAAGAAGAACATTTTGGATATTTTGCCATGATCACCGCTTGTTTTCAATTAAAAAAAATGGCTTTTATTGATATTGTAATTCAAAAGAAGAAAAATGAAACATTTAATAAAAAAAAAACACACAGAATTCTATTAAATATTTGCGAAAATTGCTGCTTCGTCCTAAATAAAAATTGCTTCTACGGAAATTATAATTCAAATTAAGAAATAAGCAAAAATCGATATTGATTGATTTTTAATCGACAACCATCAATATTAATCGATATTAAACTAATGAGATTATTTTTTCAATCAGTATCTTCTTTTTCAGGAAGTGAGCGAACTGAAGAATACGGTCGTCATCATCGCCTTGAAAAACTGTATGAACGAACATTCCCCGTTGTCATTACATTAGCTTCAGATCTTGATGATGTTGTTAGAAAAATATTTCAAGTACTTCTTGGACAGACGGTTAGGTGGTTCTCAAAACCTATATCAACTGAGAATGGACCAAGATTAACGAATGAAGCTGACAAGATACTATCCTGCATTTTAGTGAGTTTTTTTTTTCGTTTTTAGGATTGACGGAGAAGTTTATATTTCATGTATAGGCATTTTGTGTCTTTCATATCTAGAACGTGAATTTGAATTGACAACCATTGACGACATTATCAGTCATATTGATAACCAATGAGATACTAATTGTTTACTATTTCTACTTTTTTTTAGTTTTCGTTTGTATGAACAACATTTATTTATGAAAAGTACTTAAAATGGGTTTTCT
Source organism: Artemia franciscana (assembly GCF_032884065.1). Taxonomy (NCBI): domain Eukaryota; kingdom Metazoa; phylum Arthropoda; class Branchiopoda; order Anostraca; family Artemiidae; genus Artemia; species Artemia franciscana. The sequence continues at coordinate 21,859,122 of NC_088863.1, read as the reverse complement.
AATAAATTTTTTAAAGAAAACCTAATCTAAAGAAACCTCGGAACACTTTTCGCGTTTTTTCTTGTAAAAGCATAGGGGCTACTCTTTGCTCTGCACACACAACTCTACTTCTGTTTTAGGTCTTCTGTTCGATCTTTTGCTACTGTTTTAGAAGCCAATTAGGTTAATTTTATTCTAAAGGGAACTTGAAAATGACGAAAGTTTTTTCCTCGTCTGATGTTGGTGCGTTCAGAAATGAATTATTTTTTCTCCACTCTTTTAATGCGTTTTTTAAAGACGATGTATGAAGGCTTTACTTATTTTTATTTTTTTTTATTTTTTGCGCGGTTTTCCTATGATATCCCATCTTTTTTCAGGCTTAAAATACTTTATCCTTAAAAAGGAGAATTGCCAGTGCTTCTACTTTGTTCCTGCCATATTTCTGTTCTTTCCGTTTAAAAATCCTGAAAATTCTGGCACCTTGATCACCTTATTCACACATTGTTTTTTATCTCATATATTTAAAACAATTCTTATAAAACCATTATTTTTTTTCTCAAATACAAAACAAACCATTATTTTTTCTCTATTAACTGCACTTTTTTAACTACAGTGAACTTACTCGTCTGCTGTCGCGTTATCTTTTACAGTTTTGAATAGTTTTAAGAGGGAACTATCAGTTTCTAAATGATGAGACACATGTCTCTTGTTCTGCCTGACTTGACCTGCATAATTAAGGTAAGGGTTACACTTTTGAGCGAATTCTTATGATTTGTTTTAATATCTTGCAAGGTTGAAAAGAACCGCTCCACAACGACGATCGAATGGCAAGGTGAGAAGGTACTGGACATTGCCGATTATGCTGGGGAACCTCTGAGTACCATTTTGTGTTTTATAGAAGCCATTAATGCCAAAAATCAGAGACATCTGACACATTTAGAAGATCAAAAAGCACCGTCATTCTCCGCAAAAAATACAACTCTTCCATTCTTCTACTATTATTCTTCCATCCCACGACGGTGCACTATTTCTGTGTAGAATATTTTGCAGAAGACCTATTGCACCTATGCCCTAAGCTTTCGCAGGGTTACGGATGTCGCACAACGTAAACAGTTCGCCCTCAAACGAGAATCGTTGCTTGAAAAATCGTTGCGTTGCATGAAAAAAGCAGCCTGTTGATTTTTTTTTTCAAGAAATGATTGTATTTGAGTGAACATAGTATTAACGTCACCTTTTATCGTTCTATATTTTTGATTTTCAAAGTTAAAAAACATTAGAAAAAGGAAAAAGAACACGCCAGTGACCTATGTTCATAGGGTACTTTTTGAAGATGATAGCGATTTTCGAATGGGTATCTATTCCTACATACCTTTATAAAGCCCCTTCTGATATTCAGTTTCTGCTACAACCCTGCATTGATCTTACACGCTCTTTTCAAAGTTGTTTTTGTGCTTAGACTTGCAGAGCCACCTATCCCAAAAAAAGACTGTGCAGATGGAAAATATTTTGGAGTCTGAGCAGATATTTAAAGACAGGTGCTTTTTTTCTTTTTTAATCTTGTCATTGTTTTCATTACGTAACTACTACGGAATAGAATGGAATTGAAAGAAGGAAATGCTGAAAGCAATTTTAAAATTTTCCTACCTCTTTTTTCGACATATATTTTGTTAGCGCCATCTCCCTGACGAAAATTAAGTAGAGCCAACATGCCGGCTGAATGCTTCGTGGTAGACGCAGCTGCGCTGAACGAAAAATTCTTCAATGCAAGTGGGATTACTATCGCCCGCCAAAAAGCCGCCTGTCACTTTTGCAGAAGTGATTGTATCCTTTTACTATTTAGTGAAATAAGAGTACTATCGCCTGCAATAAAAGTCGCTGGTCATGTTTGCTTTTTGCCGAAGGGAGCTAATGTTGGCAATCTGTGGGGGGTTTTGACTGCAGATTGTCCGATTCAGATCATGATTTTTCTTATAACATGTTCACTTACAGTCTACAATTCCTACTTCTCTCTTCTAAATGGCTGGCCCTACCGATGCTGTATGTCCCCAATGTTAGCGACCGATAGGCACCTCAGAATCGTCGGTACTGGTAGAGAGAGGAGCTACAGTGATTAACGAAGCTAGCAAAATGCGAGGTACTAGCATCTCTGTCCAGGCTGAGAACCAAGTTCGTGTTGCTTGCAGAAAGACTTTCACAAACAAAGTATACCGGTCAAAAACTGAGAATAATAGAAGACGAAGCCTTGTCAGAAAAGACGTACGCAGAAAAAGTGGTATTGCGATCACGGACTCCCGGTTTCAATTTCCAAGAGTGTTGATTTTTCTGTACTACACGGATAAATATCAACACTAACCACAGAAAAGGTTATGATTGGTACAAGGTTGAATAAAATACTCTGAAGAGAGTATAAAGGCAGTGCGCAAAAGCCGAGGGGATGACCGGGCAAATAACGTTTTCCGCCGAATATGTACAATGTCGGACCGGCACGCAGTTGACGCCATTTACCAAGCAGCCTGTTCTTCTGTGTTTCGATCAAAGAAGAGCATTCCAACCAGATTTACGACGCGAGATCTCCCTGGAATACTCGAAGATACCGAGCCAGATAAAAAACGTCCAAACAGAGGGAGGTCAGGATACGGTGAAAGATATCAGCCGTTTCTGAGGCTATTCGATTTTTTCGAGGAAAATGACGAAGAACAATTTACTGCCAGTGAGCTTGTTGTAAAAATGGGAGAGTTTTTGAAAGAAACAGGGTTTGAACCGTAGTGTAACAAGTACTTGAAGAGCAAGGTCCTGGAATATTTCAAAGACCAGCTGGTATTTGTAACTATTGACGGGAAGGCTGACATGGTGACATTCAAAGAAAAAGCATTCGAGATACTCCAGAATTTTTATTACTTGGAAAAAAAAACTGATAACGAATAGATTGAGAAAATCAAGCTTATTTGAGCAGCAGCGAAAATTCTCAGGAGTTACATCAAAGGACTGCCAGCAAAAAAGGAATCATATGCTAAGGCATTTTGAGTTTCCTTAATCCAAGCCTATGACAGCAAAACAGTTATCTTCTGGAAAACAGCTAGAAGATTATCTACCTGGTAGTCTGATGGTGTTCTTAGATGAACTGTTTGTTGGAACCGATATTTTTTTTTCAAAGTGCTAGCCATTAGCAATTCCATCGCCCAAGCAGCTCGCCCACGTGCCCTAATTTGTCCGCCGCAACTAGGCTTAGCAGTACAACTGGATCACCATTTCAAGTCCAGATTTCTTATTTCCACTTTACACTGCTATGGATTAAAAGTTCATTGTGATAATGTGATGTGTGTGACGATGACAAATTTAGATGAAGTGCAATTTTTATATATCTGGTTAATAAGATAAAAGCCTTTTCTCTAAGTTACAACTTTGTTCTAAAAGGTCTAGGGCACTGAGGTTTTTTGTCTCTCCTGTTCATTCGTTTTTACTTTTGAACCGTACAATACCACATAGACCCTGACAGACGGTAGTAGCAGTTTTCTTAAAATACACAGTTTATTTTCTTTTTAAAAAAAATATTTTTTTGCTAATAAATAGTTTTATTTTGGTCAGGCGATGAAATGAACACCAGAAATAAATTCAGAGTCAAAAGTTGACCATTAAAGATGTGTGAAACACTTAGTTGACACTTTTTTTTCATTTTTCTCAATTTTTAGCAAATAAATAAAAAAACAATAAAAAAACAATTTTGCATCGAGCTAGAGGTTTAGGTTTTTGATATGTTGTTAAACGTCTTTTTCTTGTTCGGTAGGCGAAGAAACCATTTCTGTATCAATTTTTTCCCGGTCAAAACTTATTTTTCTCCCACTACAAGGTTTGAAGAGACTGGTGAGCTACCATCCCCTAGTTCACAGCTTCAGCTGGCTGGTATTCGCTTGCTTTGTCAGGGTTGAGACCAAAGGTAAGGTTGATCTAGTGTTTCTAGTCTTCATGAAATTCATGGTTAATTTCTCAGAAGTGTGTCCATCTCTAATTTCATTTTGTGGAGCAAAGTTCTTCACTTTGGAAAAGAAGATTAAAATAAATAAACACCTCCAGCACAAAGAGCTGGAACTCAAGCTGAATCCGAAGCACTGGATTCTCAAGGACCAGATGCCCTGTCATTCTTGAGTGTGATCCTCTGCTGCTACTACCTTAAAGTAGCCACTAAGCGCATCCCAATTATGCAATAATCACTCAACGCGCATCCGAAGTGACAGCCAACGTGTCGGACCTGGGGCAAGCACATTCAGGACTGGGGTGTTCTTAAGCTTCTGATGCAATCCGAACTCAAAGTGTCTGAGTAAGTTTGTGACTATCAAAATAGCTTGATAGTCAGTGAAGTCCCGTAATTTTAGCTACCTTGAGTTAGTTCAGTATAACCAGTACCAGTGTTTTTAAATTGTTATGAACGATTGCTGCCCCACCCAAATTGCTTACTCCTTTATGATGGGTCATTTCTTCAGGTTTTGCAACATTTGAACTGATTTTAGCCTAGCTCTCCTGTGGTTTGTTGACAAAAGCAAGCCAAGTCATTTGATCTTTCTTTTCTAATCGTATACTAGCAAAAAGTGTCACCTTAACTTTGCTCAGATTAGATCCCAAGTGGGCAGCAGCAGCAAACACGCATGCAAATTTCTCTTTTTTTTTTGTTAATTTTTCTATTCATATCTAATTTTTTTTTTTTATGCAAATTTTCAAAAGTTTAATCCTGCTGAAACTAGAGGTAGGTTTTTATTTTAAAAGGCGTCAAGAGAACGGTCCTCCAATTTTGCTGGTTTGAAAATCCTTTTACAGTAAAAAAAAAAAAAAAAAACTAAAACGATTAAAAATCGGACAAATATTCGTTTTTCTTTTACTGAAAATCCGACAAAATTTTAAAGTCTCGCACGGTTTTTTTTCGACAAAAGGGTCAAAATCTGACAATGTTGGAAAAATCCGACATATTGGGAGCACTAAAAATTGCTCATGTTAGCCTAATTTTATGCCCATTGGGATCTCTCTCTCTCTCTCTCTCTCTCTCTCTCTCTCTCTCTCTCTCTCTCTCTCTCTCTCTCTCTCTCTCTCTCTCTCTCCCCTCTCCCTCTCCCTCTCCCTCCCTCTTCCTCCCTCTCTCTCTCTCTCTCTCTCTCTCTCTCTCTCCTCTCTCTCTCTCTCCTCTCTCTCCTCTTCTCTCTCTCTCTCCTCTCTCTCTCCTCTCTCTCTCTCTCTGTAATTTTCTTTCTTACTCTCTGCCCCTTACTTTATTTTGTGTTTTTAAATTCATTGTCTTTAATCTAAATTGCTTTTTAGGATAAATTAGAAAATGTGAACCCAATAATACGAAATGTAGCCGGGGAAGCCCTTTGTGAGTTCTGCACATGGAATGTTAAACAAACCAAGCCAAAGGACTTGTCCAAACCAGATATAATCAAAAGGATCTTGAAAAATCTCTATTCGCTTGCTCTTCATCCTTCTCAAACAAAAAGAATGGGTAAATTTTTATTTATTCTTTTATGGGAGGGGGCTCAAGCATTTTCTGAATATTAATATATAACAATAGGTAAGTTTTGCGTAACTAATTTATCTCTGATTTTAAACATGGAATAATAAAAAGTTTTGGTTAAGAGATCGCATTTTTTAACGTTTTTTATTTGGAATTTCTTTGTTATGACATTATAATCCTTCTTATAATATTGTTTTATGAAAACATAATGAAGTAGAGACATTTTATGAACCTGATTTAAAGATTTAAGAAGCTTTTAAAAATGTCAAGAGTTTGAAATCATCCCTAATGAGGTAATGCTTCGCATTTGGTTGATTTTATTTTTGAGTGCTCCCTTGAGACCAAAGAAATAAATCTCAAGAAGCCATACGCCGTGGTAATTCACAATTTACTACAGCTATCTGCTAATTCCTGTTACTTAGGATACTTCCTATTACTGTAGTAATTTCAGATCTCTTCTTAATGAGATTAATGAAAAAAAAGTTGTTTTTTTTTTATGGGGGAAAAGAGCGAAAGATGAAACTTAAAACAAACAAAAATTACTGCTTCGTAGCTTATGCATCATATATCTGTAGTATGAGTACAAATAAAAACCCACTTGGGATATTTCTCTAAATCTGTGGAATTTTGAAAAACTATGCGCTTTACTGAAAGCAGATCATACATGGGGTTGTGAGAGGATTAAAACCCTCTACTAAAGTTTTATGATTCTATGGCATAGTGAAAGATTGTTGAGAGCCTTTTAGATTATTTTTGGATTTTTTCTATTGTTCTTAAGGACTATTTTGCTCCTATTCGTGTTTTCTATTTCGATTTTGTGTTTCAATTCGCTTCTGCGAAGAGCCTTGTAAATTAGTTTTTTGCGGATATTTCAAGGCTTTTATGCTCGTAATCGTCTTTTCTTATGTTGATTTTGTGCTTTCAGTAAAACGCTGGTTTTTCAGAATTTTACAAATTGAGCGAAATATTAATAGACAGTTGATTTTAGCCAATATTGCAGGTCTACCTATTTGCTTTGCCTATCCGAAATACAAATTGATCGAGATTTCTGATGAATTTGACAACTGACTACGGACCGGTTGCTCGTCTTCTGGATTTTAATGCAATAAACGTGTTTTTTTCATAGCGGGTTTGTTTTGTCAAAGCGAGGAGTTTCAAGCTCTTATCTGAATTCTCGAAATTTAATTTTGTATTGATAAATGTTGTTCTGTCAAATCTGTATAATCAGTGGACTTTTGTAAATTTTTTTCAAAACAAGTTTTTAAACTTCTTGTTACTGTAAAATGTGGTTTTCCCTTTACTAATTTGCTAAAGGGGTGAAGAGGGTAGCGCTAAAAAGGTGGAACTGTAAATCTCATGATCATAATAAATTTTCATGTGTCCCATTATCATGCTTCCCAGAACCTCTATCGCAGGAATTGTATCGAAGATTTTCGTTGCAATATGGAACTTTATGATGGAGGTATAGAAATTAATTTACAAAGAGCATTTTGATATGATCAAGAGCTTTAAAATGAGTCATTAAATGTCTCTATGTGATTTTGCAATAGACCTATACTTCTGCTATTCTGCACATAATCTATAGAACTTACTAGGGGGAGGAGGGTATACAAGAGGAAGGATGTAACACTCAGGTTTTAGGTTTTCGACCGTGAAAATCATTACCGTGCCCTTTTCTTGCTTCCTGACCTTTCTACTTCAGATATGGCATCAAAAATAATTATTTTGGTGGCATGTGGCACTTTATGGCAATGATATCAAGACATACTTATAAAAAGTGCATAGATATAATAATCAGCTTTTAAATGAGATCTCAAAGAGCTCTCTATGATGCAGCAATAGCCTGCTAGTCTTGCAGACGATTTATGAGGAATATTTAGGGACTTGGGAGGGGGGTATACAAGAGGGGGATTCTAAATCTCAGGCTTACAGTTTTCTACCATACAGATTTTGATAGTACCCTTTCCATTCTTTCAAACTTTTCCATTCAAAAAATTACACCTAAATTGCACTTTCGTGGGCAATATGCCACTTTGTGTAGGCGTTTTCCCGCAGAATCTAAAAAAGCGAGTAGACATTAACGAATAAACCGATTTAATACCATTCAATGAAAAAAACCGATGGAGTATAAAAAAGAAAAAAAATAGACAAGACACTAATTCTTCTGACACGAACAAAACAAAAATACAACAGCGAGAAACAAATGACAACTACTGCTGTCAAATCTTGGTTCACAGGCGGGACTTGATGGACAAATTTTACCGATTAATTTAATACAGAACCGTTTCTTCAGTGTTGGTAACACTGTACTGGCGCGTAACATACCTATTGCTTGTCCATAGTGGTAAACGCATCAAAAAATTTAGATACTTTCGATACAGTGAACGCAATTTCATTTTAACTGTAGCCGTAAAAATGCGCCGAAATGGGCTAAGGTACAGGCAAAACCTTAGCATTGTACACCTGGGCCAGTAAAAGAAGATTGCTTCTGGAAATGAGAAAGCAGTAACCTAGTATTTATAAAAAAGTATTAATACTAGAATTAATTGTAAAATGGGAGAGCGGCCTAGTGTTAACCGTCCAATAGAAAGGCCCAGATACGCAAGGTCATTCGCTAGCTAAAGAATAGAATGACCGAGTGTGACGCTTCGCCCAGTATCATTTCGATTTAAAAAGCAGTACTTCAGGCTTTTCAGAATTAAACTGGAGTCCAATACAGGCATACTTTTGTTGTAACTTGATCAAATTATCTTCAAGCCCTCGCAGAAACCGACTCAGGTTCAGTGCGTCATTCGCGTAACCAATCAAAGACAAATTTATACCGCGCAGATTATAAGTCATAAAAGTGACTTTGATTGTGGCTTTACATTGCTATTATTAAATGGTTACAAAATAGCACCTTGTCTTATCCTCTTCTTTACCGCGAGAAGGGGATTTCGACGTGGAGAAGCAGCAAAATCATAGGCAGTTCAATAGCGCTGCCTAAGTAAAGAGTGATGTGGGCTGTATGTATTATTTGTTTTTTAAATGCCCTGGGGGCATTTAAAGTTTATATAGAAAGGGTAGTCGTATAAACTTCGGAGGGGGCTCATTGGACTGGTAATCAGAACTTATAGTGCCATCTTTAAGATTCCGAGCAACCGGAGGGATACCCCTTCCCCCACCCACACCTCGTATTTTCCCGAATTGTATATGATGTAAGTTTTGAGATGGCCATTTGTTCTCGTAGAAACTTCTAAAAGGGCTTGCTAGATTGGAAATTGAAGGGGATAGTGCCCCTTTTAATAGTCGAAAGTAATAAAAGGGCAACTAACCCCACGCTTACACCCACCATTTCCCCAAATACATCCAATCAAAATTTGGAGATAGTTATTTTGTTCAGCGTAGTTAAAAGGCCCGGAAAGTATTCTTTTGAGGATGACAACCCCCCGCAGCCCTCAGGGCAAGAGTTGTCAGTTATGTTATAGGGCTAACATAAAGTTTGTGGTCGCGAAAACTTTGGAGGGGGCTCATCGGATTGGCCATCAGAAGTTCTAGTATTATATATACGATTAAAAGTGATCGATGGTCGGATACCCAACACACACACTTGGGGTTTTCCCGAAATGAATCTGGTAGAAATTTTTAAATAGCCATTTGTTGTCGTAGAAACTTCTAAAAAGGCTCATTCGATCGGAAGCTGAAAGAACTAGTGCCCATTCCAATAGTCAAAAGTGATTGGAGGACAAGTTACCCCTCTCGCACGCCCATTAACTCCCCAAACACATCCAATCAAAATTTTGAGATAGCCATTTTGTTCAACGTAGTTGAAAAGTCCGGAAATTGTGTATTTGAGGACGACAACCCTCCAAAAGCCATCAGGGCAAGGCTTGTAAGTTATGCCCTCGGGGCAAATAAGGTTTATTAAAAAGGCTAATCGTATAATATGATCGAAAAGGGTTATTGGATTGCTAATCTGAAGAGTTAGTGTCATTTTTGAGACTCAGAGTGATGAGAGGGAGGATAGCCCCCCACACATCGTATTTTTCCGAATGCAGCTGATAAAAATTTTCAGATGGCAATTTGTTGTCGTAGAAACTTCAAAAAGGGCTTATTCGATTGGAAATTGAAAGGACTAGTGCCCTTTTTAATAGTTGAAAGTGATTGAAGGTCAACTAACCCCCCTTCCACGCCTACCATTTTCCCAAACACACTGTAACTGAAAAAGGTGTTCATGTTCGAACTTCAGCATCATGTTTGAGCGATGTAGACACAATGTATTTTTTTATTTTATTTTTTTTTTTTTACTTTTCTTACTTTATAAATAAAAAATTATCAAAATTGTAAAGGAATAAACATCAGTACATGTCAATTAAACTGATAATCCACGGTTATATGTTTTATTTTTGTTTTTTCAATAAAACACAAATTGTGTTCTAGTCTTGAGAAAACTTGGGTGTTATCAGCCCTACTCATGTTAATTTTTGCTCATTTCGAGCCCGACTTGGCTTTTTTTTTTTTTTTTTTTTTTTTTTTAGTTTAATTCATTTACTGATAGTGATTTGTGGTAGTTTTACGCTTGGAAGATTTTTGACTTTATTTTTGCTCATTCTTGGCTTAATGGAGCTTTTGACTTTTCTTTAAAAACTTGTTTTGTGGAAAAAGTATGTATTTAAGGTTGACAACCCACCCCCTACAGCCCTCAGGGCAAGGGTTGTAAGTTCTGCCCCGGGGCATAAAAGCTATAGATAGAAATGGTAATCATATTAACTTTGGAGGAGGCTCTTTCGATTGGTAGCATCCTCCGATCACTCTTAATATTAAAAAGGACCCTAAAACCCCTAACTACCAATCCATTGAGTCCCCTCCGAAGTTAATACGATCATGATTTCTATTGAAAGGGCTAGTGCCCTTTTTAATAGTCGAAAGTGATTGGACGGCAACTAATCCCCCTTCCACGCCCATCTTTTCTCCAATTACTTCCAATCAATATTTGGAGATACCTAATTAGTTTAATTTAGTTGAAAAGTCTGGAAATTATGTATTTAAGGCTGACACCCCTCCCCCCTACAGCCCTCAGGGCAAGGTTTGTAAGTCATGCCCAGAGGGCATATAAGGTTTGTATAGAAAAGCTGATCGTATAAACTACGGAGGGGGCTCATTGGGTTGGTAATACAATGATTTAGTGCCCTTTTTGAGATTCAGAGTGATGGGAGGAAGGATACCCCCCCACACACACACATAACCTCGTATTTTCCTGAAATGTATCTGATAGAAATTTTTAGATGGCCATTTGTTGTGGGTGAAGCTTCGAAAATAGCTCATTCGACTGGGAATTGAAAGGACTAGCGCCTTTTTTAATAGTCAAAAGTGTTTGGAGGGCAACTAACCCCCTCTCTCACGCCCAAAATTTTCCCAAACACATCCAATCAAAATGTTGAGATAGCCATTTTATTCAATGTAATTGAAAGGTCCAGAAATTATGTCTTTGAGGATCAAACTCCTTCCCCACAGCGGTGTGGGAAGGGTTGTAAGTAATGCCCTGTGGGTATATAAGGTCTATATAGAAAGGGTGATCGTATAAGCCTCGGAGGGGGCTCATTGAATTGATAAACAGAAGTTCTAGTGTTTTTTTTTTTTTTTTTTTTTTTAGATTGAGCGTGATCTAAGGGGAATACCACACCTCGTATTTTCTCAAAATGTATCTAATAGAAATTTTGAGATGGCCATTTGTTGTCGTAGAAAGTTCAAAAATAAGATTCATTCGTTTGGAAACTGTAAGGGCTATAGCTATTTTTATTAGTCTAAAGCCCCCACGCCCATAGATTCTCAAAAGGCATCTAATCAACATTTGAGATAGCTGTTTTGTACAGCGTAGTTAAAAGGTCTGGAAATTGTGTCTTTGACAACCCATACACCTTCTCAAGACCAGAACATAATTAGCTGCTATTACTTGCGCTTTACCGAAAACAAAACATGTTAGAAATGTTTTTACTTTTTCTGCTTTCATAAATAAAAAATTATCAAAATCTTAAAGGAGTAAACATCAGTATATGTCAATTAAACTGATAATCCATGGTTATATGTTTTATTTTTTGTTTTTTCAATAAAACATGAATTGTATTCTAGTCTTGAGAAGGCTTGGGTGTTATCAGCCCTACTCATGTTAATTTATGCTCAGTTTGAGTCTGACTTGGCTATTTATTTTTTTATTTATTTTTTTTTTTTTTTTTTTAGTTTCATTCATTTATTGATAGTGACTTGTGGTAGTTTTACGTTTGGAAGATTATTTGACTTTATTTTTGCTCATTCTTGGCCTAATGGAGCTCTTGACTTTTCATTAAAAACTTGTTTTGTGGAACAAGTTTTTTAAATTAACCATATAAGAAGATAATATAATCGTTAAGTAGTAGAGGATGCCTGAGTTTAGCTTTTAGATTTGCATTCATGTCAGCCAGGGGGGCTAGGGTGCAGAGGTCAACACTGACCAAACCCATATCCAATAATATCTCCTCTTGAAGAAGCGAATCAAATTCGTGCCTTACATCATGGTCAGCTAAAGCAAAACCTTCACGTATTCTTCTGCTTCAATTAAAGCAGAAAGGAAATGACCACACTCAAGGCGAGATTGAAAACCGAACAGATGGGCCTGAACTGTATATTTAGTTTGCAACTCTTCAATTATCAATTACTCAAAAACTCTACGAAATACTGTTGCAACTGTTATTGGGTGAATAGACGAACACTTGTAAGGAGGGGTTATTCTTTTTACTTCAACTGAAAAAGAATCAAGTACACATCCCAGGTTAAATATAATTTGGTAGGGGGGACTAAGTGCTCCATAAACAATTCACGACACAGCGACAAATGCTGTGCAGAAATCCCATCATATCATCAAGACTTTTCCTTGTTGTTAAAGGTGGGGCTGTATGTAGCTTATAGAAATTTTCAGCTGTCACAATTCTGGTGGCATGTTTTTCATTTAGATGACTATACATTTTCGAGGAGTTTCAGGCTCTTGTTGAATATTCCTGTAAACGTTTTTTCAAAGTAACATTTTACTATTAATACAGATCGATATAATAGTTGGTATTCGTTAATCACCTGCATATAGAAATTTATAACTGTGCATTTTTTTAAAACTCTTTTTGAACTAATGGTAACTATGGGTAGTGAATCGCTCTTTACTTGGTTGTAGCTTACCGTGCAACAATGATGCCACTAAACAATTTTCTAAGAATCCCTTGGATGTAACCCTTAGCTTCAAAATTAACCCTTAAGCAACTCTTTTCGATGTTCAAAGTGCTCTGTAAGCGTGGAAGAAAAAAAAATCAAAAAGAAGATATGGTTATCATGAAGTGTACAGACGTTTTCAGGGGGGACTTTCTCGCGTTGGGATGGGGTGGGTCGGGGGGAGGGTGTTACGTGGGAGGATCTTTCCATAGAGGAATTTTTCATGAGGGAAGAGAATTTCCATGAAGGGGGTGCAGGATTTTCTAGCATTATTTAACAAAAGTTATTAATGTTATTCGACTAAAAGTAATGAGCAGCATCAAATCTTAAAACGAACATAAAATTTTACGTATATAAAAGGGTTTGTCTCCTCCATAATACCTTGCTCTTTACGCTAAAGAATTTTTTGTAATTTCAACTATTGATTCTGCGCCCTTTGTGATTCAGGGGTCATTCTTAAAGATTTTGGAGAAAATTCAAGCTTAGTGTAAAAATACACAAATATAGAAGTTCGTTACGTAAGTTCATTCGTAAGGTACGTATGTTTATTACTAACAAAAACGTACGTAAAAAAATAATTTTTTTAAGTAACCAAAAATTGCAGGGCAACTAGGCCTTCTCCCCCACCCCTTTTCTTATGAAACTCATCCGATCAAAACTATGAGAAAGCCGTTTACCAACAAAATCAATTTGCAAATTTTGTTTTATTTATTCATTTGGAGTGAGACAAAATCAAAAAATGCCTTAACTCAAAAACGTTCAGAAATTAAATATAAAAAAACGAGTTTTTTTTTAACTGCAAGTAAGGAGCGACATTAAAACATAAACCGAACAGAAATTATCCCGTATATGAAAGGGATTGTCCCTTCCTCAACGCCACGCTCTTTGCGCTAAAGTATTTTAATGTTTTACAAAGTAGATTTGAGACAAAGAGTCAAATTTTAGCGTAAAGAGCGAGGCGTTGAGGAGGGGACAACCCCTTTCATATACGGAACATTTTCTGTTCGTTTTAAGTTTTAATGTCGCTCCTTACTTGCAGTTAAAAAAAAAACTTGTTGTTTTTATTTAACCTCTTTGTATGTAACCTTTGCTTTGAAGGCGTTTTTACCAGCTAGGGTGCTGCTTATCGAGAATTTTGAGAGCATAATTTATGTGTCCAGATGCTTACCTTTGAGCTAGAAAGGTGCATTTATTAACCACACATTGTCAATTATTCTTAGATACTTTTTACTGTGATCACCTCTGTGTGCATGTGTGTATTTATGGTTGTCAGTTTTTTTTTGTAAAACAACCCAAATGTCTGGGTTAATTCAAAGTGTTTAGGTGAAATCATTGCCTAATTTCTCTTATTATGCTAATTTTTTTGTGTATTTCATTGTATTAGACACGTTATTGTAGATAACCTTTGCTTTGAAGGTGTTTGTACCAGCTAGGATCGTGCTTATCGATACTTTTGAAAGCATAGTTTGTATGTTGAGATGTATACCTTTGAGCTAGAAAGGTAAATTTTTAAGCCACAATTGTTATTACTGGAAATTTGCCCAATGTTCACATATGTGTGCAAGTATCTGTATACAGGGTTGTCAGTTTTTTTTTGTTATATTGCCACAAATGTCAAAAATCATTGACCCAATTGGGTTGATTTTACTAAATCCTTTAATGAGTAGATTATGTAATATTAAAGGTCTTTTTTTCATGTAGTCTTTGCTTTGAAGGTGCTTGTACTGGTTGGAATGCTACTTATCGAGAATTTCGAGAGCACCAGCTATTGGTTGAGATGTTTACCTTTGAGCTTTTGTGGCACTTTATGGAATGTTTGGCCAAATGTGACCAAGATGCAAAATATTCACCCACCGTTTTGCAAGCTATTTCTGCTGTTCGACATTTGAAACGTATTGTCTTTGAAAAATCAAATTTGTTCCTAAAGGTAAGAGCTATGGTAATAAAGAATTTTACTAATTAAATTTTACTAATTATTGTTAATTGCTCGCTTTATGATCACTGTTGTTACGTAATATTAACATGAGTTCTCTAAAATTCTTAGTTGTGCTCCTATAAAAAATGGCATAACTGGTTAAAGCATAGACATGGGTACAGAGGCGGTTTTAGGGGGACAGAGGGGGTATTTACCCAGTGCGTGGAAATCTTAGGCGTGAAAATTTTAAACGAATAATTCAAGGGCTATAATCATTTTGTAATTTTTAAAATTTTATTTGTATTAAAATTAAGAACATGGTGTAGTTGGCTGTAAGTCCAATTGGATCTGTAATTTTATTTTTTTTCCATATCTTAATTACCATTCCTTGAAAATAAAATCAAGCAGACCAATTTTATTGATTTTAATGTTTATTTTTTGAGATATTTTGTATTCAAACCTGTTCATATTTTACTGAATAAATTTTGTTAATAGATAAAAAATTTCTTAATATTTGGCGCGAAAACTGTGGGGAGACGTGTTTTCGAGACAGACCAAACAGACAGACCCGACCACAAGACAGACCAAAACCGTCAGTGCTTGGGAAAAGAATTTAAGTTATTTTTGTGAAGTTTATGACAATTTGGAACCTACTTGCTTTTCACTTGTTTAGCTGGATTGGTTCAAGCCCTAAGGAAACTAAACTGTATCCTATGCTTGATCTATTCAGTTTCTCTGGTAAATGGCCATTTAGTATAAACAGCTAGTCATTACTTCGCAATAAATCTAGAACTGGAACACAGTGTGTTGGTCTGTTTATATGCGACTGAATTTAACTGCTAACGCTAAAAATAGAATCTCTTCAAAAAGTCCAGTCTCCTGTTCAGAAAAGACACGAAGGTAAATGTCTAATGTAAAATTTGTAATGGAATTTGGATACTTAAGCTCATACTGTAGCGAAGGATATCTTAATGCGGACACAGATAGAGAAACCGGATGTTTGGAACCAATTAATATCCTCAAATTTTTTAAGCTAATCTGGACCCCTAATCTTAGGAAGGTTATCTAAATGTGGACACAGACAGAGAAAACGGAAGCTCAGAACCTATTAATATCGTTAAATTTTTGAAGCTGATCTGGACCCCTAATCTTAGGAAGGATATCTAAATGCGGACACAGACAGAGAAAACGGAAGTTCAGAACCTATTAATATCGTTAAACTTTTGAAGCTGATCTGGACCCCTAATCTTAGGAAGAATATCTAAATGCGGACACAGACAAAGAAGACAGAAGTTCAGAACCTATTAATATCGTTAAATTTTTGAAGCTGATCTGGACCCCTGATCCAAGGAAGGATATCTAAATGCGTACACAGACAGAGAAAACGGAAGTTTGGAACCAATTGATATTCTTAAATTTTTGAAGCTGATCTGGACCCCTACCGGCAGTCTTCAATTTCACTGGCGTGTATCCAGTTTTCAAAATTTCTGTTGCACTAGCTTATTAAAGTCTCTTTTTAAACTGAAAGGAAGCTAAACTGCATCAATGGCTAAATATCTTATGAGAACCAGGCTCCATTCAATCTGACAGTCGCCATGTCATATAAACTGCCAGCTGCAACTTACTCATAGCAGTACTTTCAAACAAGATGTCTCTGTTGAATTGTTGGTGCTGAATAAAGCTGGTAACGCTAAAAATAGCATATCTTGCAAAAGTTCAAATTTCATGACTTACGAATTCTGCCCCATTCTTCATCAGTTTTCCTTAAACAGCCTGGGCGACAAACGCTATTGTACTCTATTTTTATATTCGTAAACTCATCAAGAAAATATAAATATTGCAAAAAATATTAAGCACTAAATGAATATGTGCTTCACTTTATAGCGTATCTTGCAAAAGTTTAAATTTATTGACTTACGAATTCCGCTCTATTCTTCATCAATTTTCCAAAGCAGCTTGGGCTACAGAGGCTATGGTACTCTATTTTTATATTCGTAAACTCACTATTGTCAAGAAAATATCAAATATTGCAAGAAATGTTAAGCACTAAATGAATATTTGCTTCACTTCAATAAATTTTCGTGAGGTTTGGTAAGCAGGGAATTTTTAAGCACATTTAGAATTTTAAACAAAACCTCAAATTACGTCTGTACTTTTTATATTTGTCTTTTGTAAAAATCTGGATTTATTTATTCATTAAAAAATTTAAAAAATAGGAAGTGACTTTTCAATCGCTCTATTGAGGTGAATAAATCCTTGACTTGTGCTATGTTGGTCTGAGGTGGTTATACTACGACAAGCCATTGTTAGTAGGTTAGTAGCATTGAATTTAAGATCTACTTAATGCTGGGCACTTTTTTGCTCCAACAACTTGCAGCACCGAAGAAAACTGCAGAAAAGTCAAAGAAGGACACGACAGAAAATAATACAGAGAATTCATATCAAGCAAGGGTTTAAATGGACAACAGTTAGTTTTTTCAAAAACAGTTTTTGCTTTATCATAAAACTGATCCAGACTGACTTTTGCCCTGATCCAGCACTGTAAATCTTTTAATTAATAAAAAATTATGAACTAAACTGATTATTGGGTAATTTTTTATTTAGAATTTACATTGGCCACTGAAAAATTTAGCAATTCGTTACTTAGAACAATGTATATAGTGAATGACACTATATGAGAATTAAACGACAAAAATGGTACAAAATCTGAATTTTTCTGAAAATCCATAGCTGAGAATCCTTACCCAAAAGTTTGCTAGTGTGATGTGGCTTTTCAACGCTAAAAATTGATTGTGTTTCCTTTTTCAGCCAAAGAAAGTAGTAAGAGCACCACCAAATTTCCCTCTTGAGCCATCACTGAAGGATATTATGTTTTGGCTCTTTCAGCATATTGCTAGACCAGAAAAAGAAGCTCGACGTTTAACAATCGAGCTGTTTTTTGATTTCCTACCGAAAATATCAGGTAATTTGTGTGTTATGATGAATTATGATTGGTAAGTTATAAACATTGTTGCATATAATCAAAACTTAACTATTTTTGATTTAGGACAAAAATTTCAGGTAATTTGTGTGTTATTTATGATGAGTTATGATTCACAAGCGATGGCTTATGAGTTGAAATCACTGTGTAAACAGTTTTGCACATAGTCTAAAATTAAAGTGGATGATTATGAGGGATCACTTTTTATAAGTGCTGTTTCTGACTTGTTTGAACTTCTTAATACCGCGGTTTTAGGCCCCAAAACAAGTATTCTGTGAACAAATAAAACCAAAAATCTTATTCCTCGTGTAGATTTTTGGGTAAAACCGAATATTTCTGGCAAAAAAATTTCAAAAATTTGTACGGAAAATTATAGAAACTAAAGTAAATCTTGCCATATTCTGAATGTTAACGAAAGGTAATCAAATAGTGTTTTTTCACCAATTAAGGCCCTTATTAGGAAAAAATCGCCAAAATCAATTCGTCAAAATTTACGAAAACATTCGTGCCAATTACCAATTACTTGCCAAAAATCAAAAATTACCATAATTACTTGGAAATTTTTTATTTTTTTTTCCAAAATATAAGTGAGCTATGGGTAATCAGAGAATTTTGGAAACTTGAAATCAGGAATAAAACTGAGTTGATAATTTCTCATTATTAGCTTACTTTGCAGATCTCAAAAATATAAATAAAAATTACTGATACAGTTTCTTTTTTTTTAAATTCACGTCAAAAGTTGCAACTAATCTAAAAAAAAGAAAAGAAAATCTAGTTATCACCTTAGACAACACCTATTTTCACATTTTTTTGTAATGTGCTTTAGAACTTGAATTTCAACGGTATTCCAATAGAATTCTAATCGAACTTGTTCAATTAACTTTCCAACGGTGTGTATTCGGTTCAGTTGAACTATCTATTCCAATGACAAAGATGATCTATTGCAAAAAATGGAGAAAAGAATCGAACAAATGGCTTAGTCAGTTTCAAACGGATCATATAATATGGCCCAAGTTGAAAGCGAAAGCCTTAGAATTGGACTACATAGAGAATCAATCAGCTTGTCATCAGGTAAAATGATTTTCCATAAGGGGAACACATAACAGGGATTACATGGAACACTGATGGAAGGAAATTAGAACACATCTCAGTAGCACTATCATAACAAGACCAATAAAATAAAAGATATAAGGGTTCATTTTATGCATATATTTAAGATCACATGTTTTGATGCTTTTGGCAGTGGTGGGTGCTGTTAAAGGGGGAGGGGAGTGTCGTTGACAGGCTGCAACTTGGACTGGGAACAATTGAATTTTGTCAGTTTTTCTTCTTACATTGATGTGAATCAGTCAACCGTCAAAAAGGCAATCTGCCCCTTATCTGTTGGGGGTAGTTTAATTTGTACACCTTTTGATTGCATGTCTGCGCAATTCCTCGACAGGAAAAAATTAGTGATTCTGTCGTACGAATAAAATATTTTCTTCAAAATCAAAGATCACAAATTTTTTTTTTGATGGAAGCAGTTTTAATATTCTTCTTAAATTATCAGTTCTGTAACTGAAGTGTCAACACGTTATAGAGTGGTCCCTTTTTAACAAGTCACCCCTTTTGTGAATTGCGGTTTAAATAGTTGTGTTGTTCACAAACAGCACAATATTCTTGTGATATGTCTTGAATAGCTGAGCCATAGGTCTCAGATGGTAATGTTCATCTTTTTGCGTTAAAAGAAATTGAAGCGGTCGGGTTGCACTGAGAAAAGAAACGAAATTTAGAATTCACACTGTTATAGGAGGGTTTGATAAGTTTGAATTGGAGCCAACGTTATATTTTTATTTCCTTTTATCTTGCCAATCTTTCATCAAACTTAAGAGGGATAAGGTAATACTTTCATGTAGTATGAATATAATATTACATTAGTAAAGGTTATATAGTTGGAAGAACGTGTAGTTAGTAATTTCAGCTGGTGTATCGCTAATCTGAGTCTTTACAGCTATGACCCTCTAGGGCCTTTAGTTATCTGCGGCAAATTACTTGAATCTAGCTTGCGCAATGCTTGAATCTAGCTTGCGCAATGCTTCTCTAGAATCCCCTGAAAGTGTGTTTCCTATTTTTCCTGTCTGTATATATAAAACAGCATGAATGTCATACACTCGGGTAAAATAATGAAATCATAATTTAAAATAATTAAAAATAATGAACTTGTACAATGGGGGAGGGGGTATGTTACTGGTCATGATTTTGGCGCATTTAATCTGTAGTATTTATCTAATTCGTATGTCAATGTTTAACTTATCTGAATGATTTTATGGTCTTTTTTTCATGTTTTGTGGTTTGATCAACTTTGTGCATTTCAAAGATATTACCAAAAATATTGACCTGATTTGGGGCCAAACATTCTGGAGACCGAATTTGGCCTTGACCCTTCCATCGCCATCCGCCCCCCTGCCCGCTTTTCTGTAGCGTGATAGGTGTTTTGCAACCAGTAGTTGGGGGGTCCCTAGATATGAAAATTACCCTTTTTGGTATTATTATTAAAAATTTTCTTTTGTTTGGTACTTTTATTTTAAAAAATTGAAGAAAAAGCAAAATCTTCCCTACATTTTAAAATAAATTTTTGTCCCTCCCCTACCCCCGTACATATTATGAATTAAACCACCGGTTGCTACTTCTCTTGAAATGTGATCTTACAAATATGATCGAACGGTATGATTGGAAGATAAAAATGAGCCCAAGATCTTCCCTCCCCACTCCAATCTCCATCACTCCTGATGAACTATGATAGGTTTTTTTTTATTCTCCATCTGCCCCTCACCACAAAGGTTGGACTAGGTGTAGATCCTAGAAATATGCCAGTACAAATTTGACTTTTATCTTTCTTCGTGTTTGATCTAAAACGCATACCTCCTTCTTTTAGATTTGAAAATAACAAGATAATAGGCGCCCTGCCTTCTTGTTCCCTCTGGAGATTGATTTGGCCCGGGCATAACTATAATGACTATGACATTAGCTAATACCTCTGACTATGTTTTTTTTTTTACTCTCTAGAGCCCATTTGGTAGAAGTTCAAATAACTTGAGTTTAGGATTCCTCTCCCCCTTGGTCATTTTTGTCCTGAAACCCCCCTAAAAGACAGTTTAGGTAGCCCTACCCAGACAGAGGCTGGGTAGGTTCCAAATCCCAAAAGGTCACGATTACATAAATTAGTTCTCGCTTTCTACGAATTGTTATTGAATCTCTAAACCAAGTTTGACGGATATCCGATAAATCACTGGTGGATTTCATTATGACAAGAAAATAAGGACACTCCACTTATAGAGGTCGTGTCGTGTGTTTACCCACCAAAAGGCATAGCTATTACGTTTAATTTCCAGTAATCTATTTTCCAGTAACACCAGTTCATAACTGATAATCCTTTCTGATAGGTTTCTTGATGAAAAGAATTTGGGAATCCCTCTCCTCCTTCAGAGGTAAGATCGTTTATGGACAATCAAAAGAGTTAATTTTTACACTAGTTCTTATTATTCCGATAGGTTTCTTGATGAAAAGAATTTGGGATTTTCTGTTCGTTATAACGATCCTCTTGATAAAAATCAATGTGCAATGAGTTTTTTTATTTCTTTTTTATGTACTTGTCATTAGGTTGAGTAATAAGTATGGAAAGAAATGTACTAAATTAAATTGTGGGAATTATTGCAACTTGAAGACACATGTTCTTTACCAAGTTAACGTTACCAATTCTGCAGCACATACCTCAGTCATTTGTAGACTAAGTCTAGATGAAATTTTGTAGTCTAAACTAGAACTAGACCTTGGATCAGGAATAAAGTTTAGTATTACCGCCTTGCTTTTGCACCTTATACAAGCTGGCAGTAGAATCCAAGAAATGGAATTTGTCATAACGCTTAGTCATATTGTTTGTGTTGTCTTTTGGGATCAAACTTTTCTTTCATATTTAAATTCATGTTTTAAAACGCTTTGCATTAAAGAGAATATTTCTTTTAGATACAAGTGGCGCTGCAAAATTTGTTAAGGATGAAATGGCTGAGGGAAGTCTATCCAAATTAATTTCTATTCTAGAGAGTGATTTAAACCTTAAACATATTAATGACAGTGTCTTCATGAGAGCTTTAGAGGCATCTTTGGAGGCATATACCTCCCTTTTTGAGGCAGGTGTGGTAAACCCGGATGAAATACTCACGGATCCTGCATCATCTTTACTGGAGAAGATTAAATTTCTTGTTAAGAAAATAACTAGCAGCCTCAAAGTGGAAATTGACAACAGAGAGGAAATATTTGTAAAATGTTCTGTTCTTGTTCAACTTTTAAAGTTTATTACTGCTTTACTTCAATCAAATTCGTCAGTAACTCTCAGCACAATACTTGAAAACGGTGAAATGTTTCAACTTATCAAGACACTGGTATTTTCACCTGATACTTTAGGGTTTCATTTACTTGAGCTGACATGTCATGAATCCCTTGAACAAGTTAAAAGGGCTCTGCTCGCAAGTTCAAGTAAAAACATGCCCTTAAACTTTTTTGAGAGTTTCTGTAGCATTTTGGAGGATGGTATTGACGTCTCTGTTGAAGTGAATAAGGTTTTGTCTGATGAAACTTGCTCCACCCAGATGATTGCAGGTGTTTCCTTATTCCTTGAAACCTTGGAGCCAAAATTAAGGAAGGTATGTTTTCCCTTTTTTAACGGTTTATTGTTTTATAACGGTCTTTTTTTTAATGGTTTATTAGGGTTTCAAATTCTAGATTATTTTTGTCACGAGAAAGTAATTTGTAGTTTGGGCTGTACTCTTGCCAACTTGAGAACGCATCGACTGTAAAAGTTTGATCACAAGCGATTCAAACTACCAAAATTACCCAATCACATTAATAAAAGTAAGCCACAATCATTTACAGGAGCTGGTGGCTAATTTTCTAAATATATTTGCTATTTTGTCATATTAATTGCTGTTCGCTAAGATAAATATTAAGGAGAGATTTTCTTTGTAATTTAGAAGGTATTTTATAAATTCTTCAATGTTGTGTGCCGAAGTACAACCAGTGTGAACACACTATAGATGGCAAAATAGTTAGTTGCACTTGCGGATCCAGGGGTGTGGGTGTGGAACCTTGGGCCGCAAGATTTTATCTGGCGCCCTCATCTCTTGTTTTTTTTCTGTTTTTCAATATTTGTTTAAAATAAATTTGTTAATTTGGTCTATTATTGACGGCCTTGTCACATTGCCCCTCCCCCTTACTAGATTTCGCTTATTGGCGCACATTGGGTCCCCAGGATTTTGCTTTAGATCCGCCCCTAGCTAGTTGATCGTTTAGCTTGAGTAATCTATAAGCATAATCTTGAATTTCCTCCTTGTCTATCAGAATCTTGTAGCATTCATTACGATTGAAAAATCAAAAATTGCTGAGACTTCCAGGAGCTCATAAATGTCAAACAGACAATCTAGTTCCATTGTCTGATTTGCAGCAAATTTTCACCCAAATTTTTGTTATTTAAAACTCATTCTTTTCAGATGCATAGAAAATCAGTTGGTAAATTATTTTTGGATATTTGATTATTGATTGATTATTTAACAAATTTATTGTTTCTTAATCATTGACTTATTTTATCAAATTATTACTTCAACAAACTAAACAGATTGCTTCTAAATTTCCATTGTTGGTTTTAAAGGTCTTATTTAGGCAATAATTTTCTTTGTTTTAGAATAAAAGTTTAGATAGAAAAAATGGGACTTTCTGAAACAGTGAATTTCACTTAAAGTCACAGACAAATTGTTCGAAACGTATATTGTTTTCAGTAAAGAATAAATGGCACGCTAGGCATTTAAAAGGGTTGAGAGGGTAGGAGTAGGCCTACACTTATTTATTATAGCTCTTATTTGTAAGCCTTGACAAGTCTTATGACTTATTATGTTGCTGTGTTGTTTTTGATCAAATTAAAGATAAAAACACACTTTTCAAATTACAAATCGTTTTTAGTAAAGCGCAAATGAATCTCTGAACTTTATGAGTTTGAAGATAGCATAGGCTGCACAAAAGTGCTGCTTAAGTAAAGAACGAACTAGAATCCATGTAATGTTATTTTTCTTACGAAGCCACTTTATATGGAAGGATTTTCCTTAGAAAATTCGGAGGGGGCTCATTCCAGCTGAACTAGTGCCCTTTTCAAGAGTCAAAAGTAATGAGAAGGCAACTAGCTCTTCCCCCGACGACCCTTTTACTGCCCTTTCCCGAAAGGCATGAGATCGCAAATGTGAAAAAGCCATTTTGTTCGGTATAGTTGAAAGGTCCCATGCCTCTAGCCAAAACGAAGAGAAATTACAATAAAAAATCAAGTCAAACTTTAGACTTTCAAACTTAACAGAAATTGCCACAATTAGGGCTAGCGCCCCATGTGCATTCTAAAGACCAAGGCGCAATTTGCACTTTTTAGAAAACAGTTTTTGTTTTTTTCGAGCGATATGTTTTTGTTTGCAATAAAGAAAAATAATAAAAATAACAAATGATTGTGGATTGAGTGTTTGATATATAATTTATGAAAGTCTCAACAATTTTGGATTATAAATGTCATAAAAGAAAAAAAGGCTGAAATGTATTGTTTTCAGTATATTTTCCCAGCCTGTTGGTATTTTGTTCCTGCAATAATCGACAGGTGGCTATTCTATCGCCCTTGATAATGATTCTGTAAAAAAAAAAGAAAAAAAATACAAATTCAAATTTTTGGTGAGAGGAAAAGCTCAGAAGATGATTTAGGCTTAGACAATCGAAAAATCACGGCAATTATGCACAAAAGTAGTTCTGTTTGTCTTAAAATTAAATTAACCTTCAAAAGCTAAAGTCAAAGTTAGCTTCTCTGTCATGTTATGGGCCTGTTTAATCCAAAACACTTTTTTATTGTCCAAACTATCATTTATGTTGGTTTTATAACACTGGTATAAATTCTTTTTTTCTTTTTTTAAGTGTGACTTCATTATTTATGTAAGCTTCTATTCGCTTTTGGTTTGATTCACTTCATTCACTGGAATTACTGTGTGTTTTACGTTTGAATTTAACATGAGTTCATTTTCTACTTGATTTAAGTTTCAATATTGCTTTTCTTGTTTTATTGTTTTTTTAAATTCAAGTAACAGCACTGACTTATAATATCATTTGAATTTTCAGATTTAGTTATTGGTTCTTAGTACTGAATTTACACCGAAAATTCAAAAGTACCAAAGAATTTTTGTCTTCATAAAACTGATATTTAAAGTATTATTGTTTCTGAATTATAATATTTTTATTTATTTATATGATGTTTTTATTTTTATTTACCTGTTTTTATTTATTTATTTATCAGACCCTTACTGGTCCAGTAACTGCTCTGGGTAAAAAAAAAAATTGTCGCAAAAAAATCTTCTACATGGAATTTTTTTTTTTTAACTTTGATGTATTTTTGTTTAGATTCTATAAATCAATGCAAGTGGGAACTCGGATTGGATTTGTTCACCGGGGCGTCCACTCTTCTCCAAGACATGTATTTTACTTGTTGAATTCAACCACAGGCGGAGATAAGTACCTTCTTAAACACACTAAGGAAAATACAATCCTGCTTTAGGGCTACTACCCCTTTTATCTAAACGGCTTTTTTAAAGTTAATATATATTACCTTAGGAAAAAGCATTTGGCTTTTTTGTTGCAAGAGCCTAGTAAAAAAAAAAAAATAATAGTAATAACGAATCACGTTGTCATTCCGTAATTCCTTTTACCAAAATTGCTGTTTCGACTAATTTTTTGCTTAAAAAGCAGGTAGAAATTGTAATTTCCTTTCATTTGAGCTCTTACGCAGCTTTCTATGATGTTCTAATTTCCCTCACGAAACAAAAAGTAAGAATTTGAAAAGGAGACATATCACTATTCCCCATGTAAATAAGGGATTTCCTTGTTGATGAAGGTTGGGGGTGTGTTTTCTTGATTGGGATCTTTGGCAACGGTGATTTCAATAATATAATATCAGTTTTGATCCGACGCCGTTTTCGAGGGGTTTTAGGCTTTTTTTAAAATTTCATAAATTTGTTTTCGCATCGAACTTTTACTGTTAAGACTAATTGAAATAATAATTACCATTCATGAAACAATTAAAGATAGCATTTTTTTTCGCTTGGAACTTTTTTTTAAAGCGTTTTTTAATTTTTGTTTACTAAGGGGCGTGGTTCGTTCTTTATTACGTTGCCCTTAGTGGAGCAACCCTTATTAGTGGTTCGTTTTGAGCAATAATTGGTATATGGACAGTATCAGTAAAGATTTACTTTTAAAATGATTTATAATTGGAAAGGGTATCTAGCAAATTTTTTTTTTATTCTCGTCTATATTGGTTGTTTTTGTTTCAGGATCATGTGTTGCACTTACAAAAATATATTGCGTATATGTATTAAAGAAAAGAAAATTAATTGTATAGAAATGATATTATTCTATTAACGCTTACTGTTCATGCGATTCGTCTCAGAGAAACTTCAGATTCATATTTTTATCGATTTATGTTTTCTTTTAGGGCTGGAAATTTTATATGGATCCTACGGAAATTCTATCTATGGTAATTAAAGCTATCAAGGAGAAGCACAAGCATGCGAAAAACATACTATGGAGTAGCCGACAACAAAAAGCGTTTTCATCAGTAGTCAGGCTCTCAACAATTATGGACTTAGAGGTATTTTATTCACACTTCTATTGTATAGCCCCCCTCAAAATGTTTAAATTACTGGTGAACCGGCTATGGGAAAAAGGACAATATTCCCTTGCGTGCTGAGTGGTGCTGGAACGTAAAAGTATCCTCTTTTCTAGCATCAGAAAAGATAAATTAGTTCAAATATGATGCTTGCTAAAAATTTTGTCAGTCACCATGGATTCTCTCTCGTACTTTCTTTTGAAAGGGCGTACAAAGCGTGCTCAAGTGTATGAAGAGTGTGAAAGTTTTGGGATGAATGGATTTCTTCTGAAACAGACAATGCCTCACCATATCTACTGTGCCGTCTAACTGACCGGTTTGTACAGATATGGATGACTAATACCTAGTCAGAAGTCTGGAGAGAATTGATCGGTGTTGCACTTCATGAGAAGAGAGACAAAGTCGTTTGTGGGAACTAGAAGTTATGTCCATGTGTGAGCAAGTGATTAAGATCTTCTGTGCCATTCTTTTCATTTGGTTCAAAGAAGCACAAAATGAGTTTACCTATCCTGAACCAGTAGGTTACAAACTGGCAGAAACGGCCCGGAATAGTTATTGACGAATCACTTTATCCTACAGCAGTACAGCAGATTTTATTTAAAATCTTTTTATTTTTTATCGCTTTTTTATTTTATTTTATTTTATTTTTTATCGCTTTTATCAACTTTATAGCCCTCTTTGACTCTCTCATTACGGAGGGGCTATGGATGATTATGGCTTAACATTCTGCAACTTATCTCCGATGCTTCGAAGTGCATATAATGCTTATGTTTATGTAGACGGTAACTGCACTTCTAAGTTTTTAGTTCATTTAGAAGTAAATCAAAGGATGTCTGCTGTGGTAGTTGTGTATTATTCAACTACCCGAAATATTGGCATATTAATGCTCCCTTGAGATACCATAGCGCAATCGTATGCTGACGATTAGATGGCCTCAGACATTTCACAGACAACATTGCTCTATGGGAATGAACTGCCCGCGAACCACGTACAATAATGTTACCGAGATTGCTAAGACTATTAGGTTCGTTATCAGTGACTACAAGATTAAAGTAATGGCTCTCAGCCTCTATGCTCGTCGGCGGGTTAGGCTTGGTACAGGGCCAATCGAAAATATCAAGAAATTAATGTAAATTGGCTTATTGTGAAGCCATGTGGTGGAGCAAAAGGAGAAATTTTTTTTGTAGAGTAGACAGTCCAAGCTGTATTACTAGACGCTTGCAAGACATGGCTTATCATAGTTACTGCTCAAGCTGCAACCTAATGAAGGGTGAGCTGTATTCCATAGAAGTCAAAAGCTCAAAAACCTACTTTTGAGAAGGAAAAAGTACAAAAAAAAGAAGAGTCAAGAGCCCTGGAGAAGTTCTTCCATCGCTGCCTGCGTTAGTCTTTCTTAATGAATGGAAATGAAGAAGTGGGAGCTCAGATTGGAAAACTGTTTTGAATTTGTTGGGGAGACCAAGAAAGCAGTCCGTGAATTCAAGGTATGGCTTTGTCAACTTGCTTTGTAATGTCGACGAGATAAGTTCACTTGTCGCAGTTGGGTTGTCAAACGCGGGGCTTCGATGGAATACTGAACAAGACCAACTCGTTTCTCACTAAGCCTTTTTATGCAAGCCTGAAGGGATAACCAATTGATCTGTCGCTGTACACAAATTTTGTGTGCTTTACAGCGAAAGACCTCCTAAATTTGGTATTGTTATATCGCCAGGAATCATTTCTGAAAAAATGAAAAATGGATATTTCACCCTAAGTTTTTTCGTGCCTTGAAAAGTTATGAGCATGCATAGGTCAAATATAACTAAATAAGACGCCTTGAGCATTTCAAATTTATGACATGGGACGCTGGAGCTTTCTTAAGGGTTGAATCAGATCTGTTGGCTTCAAACGTGACAACATGCCATAAAATTGATTGAATCCCCAGGTGTAAATTTCGAACGATTCTGTTCTACTATTGCTGAATAGCCAAACCAAAACGAACGAAATACTAAGATATCTAAATTACTAAATAGATAATGAATATAACGATATTTCACAATTTAACTTTTTTGATATTTTTAACTCATCTTTGCAACATAAACCCATCTTACAACATAAGCTTTTCCAAACTAACTGAGCGTATGCAATCAATGGAGGCTTTATATAATCAATTTGACAAAGATTATAGAATCATTGAGGCTTTGAGTGTTTACGATCAACGAAACAGATACAATCAATGAGGTGAGATATCTTGCATATATTGACAGAAATGTCGATCATCCTCAAAGTTCTATGACTATATACCTTAGTTCTGTCCTAAGATGGATGGGTGAATGGTATAATATCTATCAAAAAAGGAAAATGACATCATTTTTATAAATTCCAGGAAAAGGCTTATACAAGCTGTGCCTCTCACTCAGACTATCAACTGTCTTGGCTTTTTCTCCAATTTTGGAAAAAGCAATTTTATCTGAAAACTTTTTTCTTTACATCACTTAAAAAGGGTACTAGAACCTTTAGTTTCTGTTCGAATGAGCCTTCTCGTGACATTTTTGGACCATATTGTAGATACGATCACCCCTGCGGGGAAAAAAATAAACACGCATTCGTGATCTTTCTTCTGACAAAAAATACATAATTCCACTTTTTTGCAGATAAGAGCTTGAAACCTCTACAGTAGGGTTCTCTGATAGGGTGAGTCTGATGATATGATCAAACAGTTCGTGGTAACGAACTGTAGTAACGAGCGAACCGGCTCTATAGTAAACGAACTCTAAAAAAATGGGATTTTGATACTAATAGACACATCAAAAGAATTCGATTTTTTATGCTGATTTTGAATATATATAGGTTTCATCAAATTTAGTCTTACTTATCAAAAGATACGAACCTGAGAAAATTCGTCTTATTTTGGAAAAAAGGGGAAAACACCCCCTAAAAGTCTAAGTCAAGAATGTGGTCCTAGAATGTTGTGAGAGGGCTCATCATGGAAATTAAAAGTTCTCGTGCCCTTTTTAAGTGACAAAAAGATTGTAGGGCACCTAGACTTTCTCCCACGCTCATTTTTGCCCAAAGTCAACGGGTCAAAATTTTGAGATAGCCATTTTGTTCAGCACAGTCGAAAAATCTAATAACTATGTCTTTGGGGACGGCTTACTCCCTCATAATCCCCGGGGGAGGGGCTGCAAGTTACAAACTTTGACCAGTGTTTACATATAGTAATGGTTATTTGGAAGTGTAAAGACGTTTTCAGGGGAATCTTTTTCTTGGTTAGGGAGGAGGTTACGTGGGAGGATCTTTCCATGGAGGAATTTGTCATGGGAGGAGTGAATTTCCATGAAGGGGGCGGAGGATAGTATAGCATTATTTAAAACAAGAGACAATGAAAAAATAAATATGAAAAAGTATTTTCAACTGAAAGTAAGGAGCAGCATTAACACAAAACGAGCAGAAATTATTACGCATATAAGGCGTTCATCTCCTCCTAAATACCTGCTCTTTACGCTAAAGTATTTCTAGTAATCTGAACTATTTATTCTATGGCCTTTGTGATTCAGGGGTAATTCTTAAAGAATTGGGACAAAATTTAAGCTTTGATGTAAAGAGCAATGTATTAAAGAGGGTCAAACTCCCTCATATCTTCTATATATATATATATATATATATATATATATATATATATATATATATATATATATATATATATATATATATATATATATATAGTTGTCTGTGTGTGGATCTGTGGATGGATCAGGTGACGTCACCTGAAAAAACTGGATCAGGTGACGTCAAAACTGAAAAAACTAAAAAAAGGCAAAAACTACAAAAAAAACTAAAAACTAATAAAAAAAATAAAAAAGCTAAAAAACGAAAAAAACTAATAAAAGGCAAAAACTACAAAAAAAAACTAAAAACTAATAAAAAAGCTAAAAAACTAAAAAAACTAAAAAAAGGCAAAAACTACAAAAAAAACTAAAAACTAATGAAAAAAATAAAAAAGCTAAAAAACTAAAAAAACTAAAAAAACTAAAAAAACTAAAAAAAGGTAAAAAACTAAAAAAAACTAAAAACTAAAAAAAAAACCTAAAAAAAAGGAAAAAACTGAAAAATAAGCTAAAATAAAGGTAAAAACCAATAAAAAACTAAAAAGAAAAAAAGCAAAAAACTAAAAAAAATTTTCATCTAAAAAACTAAAAAAAACTAAAAAAGGTAAGAACTAAAAGAACTAAAAAAGAAAAAAATAAATGGCGACACTCAAAGAGAAAGCGACCAGGACAAAAGGAATGTTCGATTAGCAATCAACAAAGTACCGGGACACAGGGAGTATAAATGACGACCAGGACATAAGTACAACTACAAAAAAAACAAAAAACTGATAAAAAAAATAAAAAAGCTAAAAAACTAAAAAAACTAAAAAAAGGTAAAAAACTAAAAAAAACTAAAAACTAAAAAAAAACTAAAAAAAAGGAAAAAACTGAAAAATAAGCTAAAATAAAGGTAAAAACCAATAAAAAACTAAAAAAAAACTGAAAAAACTAAAAAAAAGGTAAAAACCAATAAAAAACTAAAAAGAAAAAAAGCAAAAAACTAAAAAAAATTTTCATCTAAAAAACTAAAAAAAACTAAAAAAGGTAAAAACTAAAAGAACTAAAAAAGAAAAAAATAAATGACGACACTCAAAGAGAAAGCGACCAGGACAAAAGGAATGTTCGATTAGCAATCAACAAAGCACCGGGACACAGGGAGTATAAATGACGACCAGGACATAAGTAAAAAAAAAAAAACTAACAAAACTAAAAAGAAGGTAAAAACTACAAAAAAACTAAAAAGAAAAAAAACTAAAAACTAATAAAAAAACTAAAAAATCTAAAAATCTAAATAAACTAAAAAAGAAAAAAAAAGGAGAAAAACAAAACTTAAAAAAAGGCAAAAACTACAAAAAAAACTAAAAACTAATAAAAAAAGTAAAAAAGCTAAAAAACTAAAAAAACTAAAAAAACTAAAAAAAGGTAAAAAACTAAAAAAAATAAAAAATAAAAAAAACTAAAAAAAAGGAAAAAACTGAAAAATAAGCTAAAATAAAGGTAAAAACCAATAAAAAACTAAAAAGAAAAAAAGGAAAAAACTAAAAAAAAATTTCATATAAAAAACTAAAAAAAAACTAAAAAAGGTAAAAACTAAAAGAACTAAAAAAGAAAAAAATAAATGACGACACTCAAAGAGAAAGCGACCAGGACAAAAGGAATGTTCGATTAGCAATCAACAAAGCACCGGGACACAGGGAGTATAAATGACGACCAGGACATAAGTAAAAAAAAAAAACTAACAAAACTAAAAAGAAGGTAAAAACTACAAAAAAACTAAAAAGAAAAAAAAAACTAAAAACTAATAAAAAATGACGACCGGGACACCGGGACAGGGAATGGTCGATTAGCAATCACCATCAACAAAGCTCAAGGGCAATCATTAGAATCATGAGGTATAGATCTGAATACAGATTGTTTTCCCATGGACCATTATATGTTGCATGTTCAAGAGTCGGTAAACCTGACAATCTATTTATATGCAAAGACAATGGGACAGCAAAGAATGTTGTATATTCGCAAGTTTTACGTAGTTAAAACCATATATATATATATATATATATATATATATATATATATATATATATATATATATATATATATATATATATATATATATCAATCTATATTCACAGGTGGGACATAGGGACACAACTACAATGGCGCGTAACTATTATGGCGCGTAACGACTTACGCGCGCGGGGGGGCTTGGGGGGGGGGTGAAGCGCCCCCACCAACTAGGTGTTGGGTTGGCGCGAAGCGCCACCCCAACAGCTAGTATATATATATATATATATATATCTATATTCACAGGTGGGACAAAGGGACACAACTACAATGGCGCGTAACTAATATGGCGCGTAACGACTTACGTGCGCGGGTGGTGCGAAGCGCCACCCCAATAGCTAGTACGTAATAAAATATAAGAATATAGAAGTTCGTTTGTAAAAAATTAATAGTTCTAGTTGCCTTTTTAAGTAACCGGAAGACTGAAGGGCAACTAGGCCTCCTCCCTCATCTCTTTTTCTCAAAATCGTCTGATCAAAACTAAGAAACAGCCATTTAGCCAACATAAAAAAATTAGTATGCAAATTTCGTTTTAAGTATTCATGTGTGGAGAGCCAAGAACAAAACAGGCATTAATTCAAAAATGTTCAGGATTTAAATAAAAAAACAAGTTTTTTTAACTGAAAGTAAGGAGCGACATTAAACTTAAAACGAACACAAATTACTCCGTATATGAAAGGGGATGTTCCCTCCTCAACGCCCCGCTCTTTATGCTAAAGTTTTTCACTATTTTAAAAAGTAGATTTGAGAGAGAGTCAAACTTTAGCGTAAAGAGTGGGGCGTTGAGGAGGGAACAGACCCTTTCATATACGGCGTAATTTCTGTTCGTTTTAAATTTTAATGTCGCTCCTTACTTTCAGTTTAAAAAAAACTTGTTTTTTTTTATCTAATTTGCATTAAGAGTCTATGACTTTTAGGGTGTTTCCCACTTTTTTTTCGAAAATAGGACAAGTTTTCTCAGGTTTGTAACTTTTGATGGGTAAGACTAAACTTGACGAAACTTATACATTTAAAATCAGCATAAAAATCGGATTGCTTTGCTGTATCTATTGGTATCAAAATTCCGTTTTTTAGATTATCGGACAGTTTTCAGCCGGGTTGCTCCTTACTGGCATTTCGTTACCACGAACTGTTAGGTTAGCCAGGAAATTTCCTTTGTTGTTATATAGTCTATTATCCATCTATCCATTTTGTGAAAGAACTAAGGTAGACAGTCATAGAACTTTAGGGATGATTGAGATTTCTGGGTTGACTCATGACGGACTTGACGGACGCCTTCACTTGAAAAAACCCAACTTTCTCTGAATATCCCTAAAAATTCTTACTTCACTCTGAACACCCACAAGACACTAGATTCAAAAAAAGTTTCTTTAAAAGAAGTGAGAAGTGAATAATCTCCCTTGAAGTTGAAGCCTAGGCTAGGAATCATCGTGACTTTAAAAAAGACTGCTGCTTATTATCAAAAGACGTTGCTCGATGCTCGTCGGCCATATATTGTGTCCTCCCGAATGCTTTACATGTCAAGATATCCTTGGTAATAAACCAGCCCTTTCCTAGAAACGAAAATCTGAAGGACGAAAGAAAAATATCTGGTGAATATTCAAGAAGGATAAGTAGCCATGGTTTTGGTTCCAATGACATGGCTGGAGATGGGACAAAGACTTGCTGTAGATCACTTGTGAATTTCTATAATTTAGATATGCAATTTGAAGGCTAAAAGCTCTATATTAAAATTGTGCCACGATGAAATCTGTAATTTTTATCCTTGAGTGTCCATAATAGTTCCTCAGTAGTTTTTCTAACTATCACTTTAGATATTGTTTAACAGTAAATTCCGCACTCTTTTAGGTAGAAAGCGCTATAAGATTGCTTGAAAATGAAGCTGCCAACTTTTGGTATGACATTTCTACTTTGATAATCCCCTTCTTAGCTCTGGGCTTTTCAAAGAAGAAGGAATATTTTGAGAAGCTTGTGGATCTAATAGGTCAATGCCAAGGTCGCGTTGTAGAATCATTGATGATTGAATACATAAACATTGTTCGTGACAAACAAAAAGCGGACTCGGACCAGTAAGTTATATGAAATGTATCTTAGTAAGTACTAGGCGTATTAATTACTTAAGGTCCGATTGGACGTAAGTACACAACGAAAGATTATTTAAAAAAGCATATATATTTTCAGAAAATACATACTTTACTCTGTTTTTGACCTAGTTACCAAGTTTTTTGAAACACTTATCATGCCTCTCAACTAATCTTAAAGTAAAGTCTTTGTAAGAGCTACCCGTCGGTTCCAATAACCAAGAGTTCACTGCTGGTTTTACGTCGTCGTCATCTTTGTAACGATTGCTACTGTGATGGCAACCGGTTGACCTGGAGACGAAACATGGGTATCGCATATCACGCCCAAATCGAGGCAACAGAATATGGAATAAAAACACACACAATTCCCTGAAAATTTGATGGCCGAAAATCCTCTCTCCCAATGCAGAATCATGGTGTTAGCGTCTGGCAATAGGCATGGTGTTTTTTGGTCGATTTCGTGCAGCGGAGGAACCACTATCAGTGCAGAAGTATACTACCTGACGATCAGAAAGCTCCGCAGGGCGATTAAAAAAAAAAACAAAAAAAACTTGTCATGCTGACAAAGGAAATTCTCCTTCTTCATAACAATGCAAGAATTCACACTACTGGTCAGACCCATAATTTACTGGACAGTTTTGGCTGGTGAGTTTTAGATCACCCACAATACAGTCCTGATCTTGCGCCGATTGATTACCATCCGTTTCTCCACCTCGAGCAACACCTCAGTGGCAAACGTTACAATGATGATGACGACGTAAAAACGGGTGTGAATTCCTGGCTAGCAGAAAAGGCGGTAAGTTTTAATACAGAGGCTACTTTAAAATTAGTTGAGAGATGATAGGTTTTACAGCAAACTTGGCAACTATGAGGTTAGATAGAGAAGATCATGTACTTTTTGAAAATAAATTGACTTTTTCTAAATAATCATTTGTTGTGTACTTAAGATCAAACAGACCTTAATTGAAAAAAAAACACGCCTCATATATGAAGTGTATGTCTAGCTATTTTGTTATCGACAAGTTGGATTAACAGTGTAACCCCATCTTCACTTGCCTTGAAGGCATGCATTACAAATAGTTTTCTTTTAAACTAAAAATGCCCCTTTTGTTGTCGAGTATAAGTCCTTCGCCACACTTAGGTTCCAATTGGGTGCTTTCTATCTGGTCATTATTGAAGATTCTTATTTTCACCATTTCCTCTGAAGACCCCTTTGTTTGGCTGGTCTGTAGATGTTGCTATTTCTGTTTGGGATCATAGAAAGACATGAATTAAGAATTTTGACACATATTAAATTCCGAGTTTCAATATTCAACACTACACATGAGGCTTCAGCATCCAGACCCTTGCTCTTTGGGATTTAAGAATAATGTAAATAGTTTGTTAATTTCGGGATCCAAAGACGTACAAAGTTGGGACAGCAGCTGAGTAATTCCCGTACCCTAGGAAATCCAATAAATCGCATGTCAGTTGGATGTCAGTTTTTAACTGTCACATATTCTGAAGTGTGGGACAACATTTTTGCTGCATTTTTGTCGGTTAGAGCAACTATGGAAGCTTTAGTGCACACATAATCTATTTTATTGACTTGTGTTTTCCTAGCAAAACGGTTTTTTGAAAGTAATGGTTCTATTGGTACCCATTAGATGTACTAATATGTGATATACATTACTTCATTAATTTTCTGAGCACTGAAATTAGCAATCGATATACCCGATTTGAGATACCTTCAAATTTCTTCGGTACAGAAATCAGCAAGCTGCTACCTAAGCTTTAGATCCGTTAAGGCCTGACCCGGTATCCAAAGCACCGAATTCAGTGTTGTCATAAACTGCCTCTTCTGGACTTTTTAAATTTGTATCTAAACCTTGAATTTCTCATATATAGAAAGTCTACACACAATATAAGGTATTCGCACTTTTTTTCTAGTCACCCTCCTCAAGTTCATAAAAGCCGACTGTCCAGCTGGAAGTTAGAAACTTGAGCATTTGGAGGGTCTTCAGACAACTAGACTCTTTTGGTCTATGTCTAATAGGAAAGAGAAGTTTTTAAGGAAGTATTAGTGGCTAATAAAAACAATTTTTTTGTTCCTTGAATGCGCGACTCTTTTTTTCACTTCTTTGATTATATGGGAAGGAAGTTTTTTAAGAACTTTTCGCTTTATATATACTCCTTTACCAAAACACCTTTTACTAATTTTTGGATGTACTGATTTTATGCATTCTTACTCTTCTCTTTGTCCCTCCCCCCAAAAAATTAAAATAATAGCCCAAGAAACTGCCCCAACAATTTTTTAAGCTTTTTAAATCATGAAAACAAGAATTAGACCGAAATAAATTTAGTTATGTGGTATGATTTGATCCATTAGGTTATATTATTGCTAGCAATGTAGCTAGCCCACTGAATTAAAATTAAATAATTTCAACATATTCATAAATGGTATAGCAACGTTGCTGAAACTGAATTTGAGTGTGGAGTGGGAATTTCTGCCTTGGAGGGGAGGGGGTAATAATAAAAATCAGGGGCCTAAACTTCCCTTGCGTGCATGCCTGCTTGAATGAAACAATGCGGAATAAAAGCAAATTAGCATTGAATTCAGCTGTGTAATGTAGTAATATTTTCTTATGTTTAAGATTGAATTTCGCCTTTAAAAGATCAAAAATAAAACGAATTTACTTGTCAAACTAGTACTAATGAGTCTGAAAGTCTTCGGAATTTGATTAAATAATTACCATGGATTTGCACATTGTTGTCATTCCCAGCGTCGAGAATGCTTCTAGTTATGGTGCTGTATAAGTCGTTTACGTCCTCTTTGGATAATATTTTATCTTTCTTCTTTGAAAAATAAGACTTAATGAGTAGCGACCCTCTTTGGTCTTTTCATTAACTGCACTTGGTAGCTATTAACGTTTTCTTTTATAAATCTGAAATGACCTATTCAAAGCAATGCTCAGTACTGAAATAACAGTTCTCAGTAGCAAATTGTAACAAGTGCCCTTAAACATACTGATTGCTGTAAATCGGCGAAAGTCGCCGAAAATCAGTTCTGACGTGGAAACTCACATTTTTCCTGCTTGTCTACCCCCAAAATTTGCTGCTAAAAATGTCTGAAATTTTAGGGTTAACTTTATGATGAAGCACCTCAGCGAAAAATGGTCTAAGTTGAGCTCATGGGCTAGCATGGACAGCGAAAAGTCTCATTTTCTAGTTATTTGTCTGCAGAAATTACCTATTGATTCAAACCTATTTGAGTGGCTTACTGGACTTCTTTGCAAGCGGGAGCTGAATATTGAAGTCAAACTACAAGCCCTTTCAGCAATGAAGCAGAAAAATAACCTTGTTGAGGAGGAAGAGAAGATATTGGCGTGAGTTTTATTTATTTATCTTTGATTAGCTAATCGGTTTGACCGATTAGCTAAAAGATTTGACCGATTAATCGGTTATGTTTCGTAGTTTCACCGATCGGTGTTGTCCTAAATTGAACAATATTTTAATTCCATAAAAAAAGAGGAGAAATATGAAAGAAAGTTCCATAATCCTGATTATGATTATTCTTTGAATCTACCAACTATCCAGTTGAAATGAGGATCAATAACATTTGTGTGAGCTTGAGTTTTTCATTTCAAGCAATTACTGAGTAAAGAAAAAGTGTAAACCTAAGATAATTAATAATGTCATTCCTAATTGTTTTCCAACGGATTAGAATCTGAGCAACTAACAACTTCTGTACTACACTGACATAATTTGTCTACACTGACAACTCGTGTCATCCTCTAGTTTACGCTGACAGCTCGCGACGTCTCATCACTGGCGAGTTCTCATACACTGACAACTTGATGACTTCATGTATTTGATGGCATTTGTGTGAGCTCGAGTGTACAGAATGCGTTTCAGTGTATTTGAGCATTGAGTTGGTTCATCTAGTTTCAAATATTTTTAACTGTTCAAAAATATTATTTAATTTTTCAGTTGACCTTATTAAAACATCGTGGGATCCTAAGTAAGAATTATAAACAGGTTTATATTCAATAATATCAATATATATATATATATATATATATATATATATATATATATATATATATATATAATGTATATTAATATAAAATACAAATATAAAAATACATAAAATTGTTTATATTGTTATATGCTTATATGTTAAAATTGGTTATATATTTATATTGTTTATAAAATGGTTTAATATAAAATACAAAGAAAATGTTTAACGTTGCTCAATTTAACTTGCAAATGGTTGAATTATTTTTACGGATATTATTTTATGGTTTATGGTTTTATGGTCTGTTTTATGGTTTTATGGTTTATGGTTTTATTGCGTGTTTTATGGTTTGCACAGTGAGTCTCAAAAGTATATCGTTTAAAATTAGAAGGTATATTTCTTTCGACACTTGAACCAGGTATTGGAACTGTGTATTTTGTCTGACTGGCTCTT
The DNA here is from genome assembly GCF_032884065.1 of Artemia franciscana. Lineage (NCBI taxonomy): Eukaryota > Metazoa > Arthropoda > Branchiopoda > Anostraca > Artemiidae > Artemia > Artemia franciscana. The sequence continues at coordinate 21,820,665 of NC_088863.1, read as the reverse complement.
TGCCATAAAATTAAAGATAAATGTTTAAAGTTTATCTCTATGCCGCCATTGGAATCGAAAGACTTGAAATGAAAAATTATTAACTAACAAATTACGTCCAATGATTGAGAAACAGCCCGTCCTTTCCTTTCAAAAATTTGGATAGGTTGTTTGACTCAGCCTGCAGTTTGTGGATGTATTAAAGTATAAATTATGAACGTACAATTCATAAACAAATTACACATGATGATTGGAAGCAAATACACCCCTCCTTCCTCAGATATCAGAGAGGCTGCCCAACTCAACATGTGGATTAAGGTGGACTCAACTCCCCCCCCCCATTTCATGCATTATTGGCCTCCCATTTCCTTGTGCTTTGAATATCTTAATATTTTCTTATTGGCTATTTGTTGTCGAGCTTTGAAAAATATTTTGATGCAATGATTCTTGAATAGCTCGAAATTAGCTGCAATTTATTTTTTTTCTTGATTTGGTTCCTATCTGGAAGTGAAATAATAATGTTGCCTGATTTATTTCAAACAGTTCGGGGTAATGAACTGTAGTAAGGAGCAACTCGGCTCAATAGTAACCGAAACTCTAAAAAATGGAATTTTGATACCAATAGTTACATCAATAGAATCGCATTTTAATGCTGATTTTAAATATATATGTTTGCATCAAGATCAATTATACCTATCCAAAGTTACGAGCCTGAGAAAATTTGCCTCATTTTAGAAAATAGGGGGAAAAACCCCCTAAAAGTCATACAATCTACACCATAAGATTCACCGTATCAGAGAACCTGATTGTAGAAGTTTCAAGCTCCTATCTACAAAAATGTGGAATTTCGAATTTTTTGCCAGAAGACAGATCACGGGTGCGTGTTTATTTGTTTTTTTTGTTTTTTTTTCCTAAGGGTGATTGTATCGACTGAGTGGTCCTAGAATGTCGCAAGAGGGCTCATTCTAACGGAAATTAAAAGTTCTAGTGCCCTTTTTAAGTGACCAAAAAAATTGGAGGGCACTTAGGCCCCCTCCCACGCTCATTTTTTCCCAAAAGTCACCAGATCAAAATTCTGAGATAGCCATTTTATCCACCATAGTCGAAAACCTAATAACTATGTCTTTAGGGACGACTTACTCCCCCGCAGTCCCCGTGGGAGGGGCTACAAGTTTGACCTGTGCTTACATATAGTAATGGTTACTGGGAAGCGTACAGACGTTTTCAGGGGGATTTTTTTAGTTTAGGGGGGAGAGTTGAGGGGGGAGGTTGCGTGGGAGGATATTTCCGTGGAGGAACTTCTCATGGGGGAAGAAAATATCAATGAAGGGGGCGCAGGATTTTCTAGCATTATTTGAAAAAACAATGAAAAAATAAACGTGAAAAGTTTTTTCCTACTGAAAGTAACGAGCAGCATTAAAACTTAAAAAGAACAAAAATTATTATGCATATGAGGGGTTTCCCTCCTCGTTATACCTCAATCTTTAAGCTAAAGTATTTTTGGTAATTTCAACTATTTATTCTACGGCCTTTGGGATTCAGAGGTCATTCTTAAGGAATTGGGACAAAATTTAAGCTTTAGTGTAAAGAGCGAGGTACTGACGAGGGCAGAACCCCTCATATACGCAATAAAAACATATGAATATAAAAATTCGTTCCATAAGTTAATTCGTAAGTTACGTATATTTTTTACCAATGAAAATGTTTGTAAAAAATTAAAAGTTTTAGTTGCCTTCTTAAGTAGCGAAAAATTGGTGGACAACTAGGCCTCCTCCCTCAGTCCTTTTTTTCTCAAAATCTTCCGATTAATTGCAATTAATTAATATGCAAATTTCGTTTTAATTATTTATGTGCGGAGAGCCAAGATCAAAACATGCATTAATTCAAAAATTGTCCAGAAATTAAATAAAAAAAAACAAGTTTTTTAAATGAAAGTAAGGAGCAACATTAAAACTTAAAATGAACAGAAATTACTCCGTATATGAAAGGGGCTTTTCCTCCTCAACGCCCCGCTCTTTACGCTGAAGTTTCTTACTGTTTTAAAAAGTAGAGTTAAGAAAAAGAGCCATACTTAGCATAAAGAGCGGGGTGTTGAGGAGGAAAAGCCCCTTTCATATACAAAAACTAAAATATGAAATAACGAACTAAGAATAAGGTTATAGTTTGTATATTCGAAATTAGTTACGAATCTCGGCGAAGGTAATTCGAAATATTTGGAAAATTTTACAAAATTTTTTCAGTCTTCTCTGATCGTGCTGTTTTGTTCCTGATCGGTTTGCTATAATTTTGCGATGTTAGACACTTCCAGTCATTGTTTGTTCAATATTTAAAGTTCCTGCTCTTTCTACTATCATCGACCCAAAATTGGGTACTGGTCGCGAAGTACAAGTCATCGGATATAAAAAGTAAGCTTATACTGTCGTGGTTGTGTAGAGGGTATTAAGTAAGCTATTTTTTCTTACCTTTATAGCCAGCACTTCTTATTTTTATAGCCAATCTTTGAATTACCTATCAGCTCTTCATTTCCCCCTCAAAACCTACGATATAAAAGAGGAAGGGTCCAGGGCAGAATTCCTACGGATTTTTGATCAAGTTCTCAATACAGCGATTGCCTTGTCGTCCAATTCTATGATGCGCTTCCTCCTCCAAACAGTTAGTGGGGAACACTCTCATCTGCGATTCGCTGCAACAAAAATGGCTGTCAATGAAATGGTTCAAAGGTAAGTGCTATTCTTCTATATTAACAAAAACTTGGTAAGAACATTAGTAGTATAATCATGAATTCACTAGAAAGTTATTCCTCTTAGGAAATTGTTACAAAAAGTAGTTTACTGTAATAATCTGCAGAGGGCGAATGTTTCCCTCTCTCTCTACTTCTGTCTTCTCTCTCATTCTTTCTCTTAGCTCTAGAAGTTGCTCTTTTGTTATTTAATACTGTTTTTTCTCTGTGTTTCACGTCAGAATTTTTTGCTTCTTCCTAAAATTTCTCTATCTGATGTATTTAACTTCAGTTTCTAGTCCTTATACGTAGTTTAATGATAATTTTATTTAATAATATAATATAATAATAAACAAATGTAATAACTATTAATAAAGATAACAATAGTTTAATATTATTTAATTTCTTTGTAAATTCTTATATTTGTTTCTTTTTCAATCCCTCATCTCTAATTAACTCCCACTGGCTTGATCAGTTTAAATTAGGGCAAGTTCAAGTACTCAAAGAAACAGCTGTAGGTCGCTAATAAGACCAACTCTGGAGGAAGAATGCACAGTTGCCTTGCTACTCTATTATCATTATCTTAATTATTATAATCGTTGGTTTTGTAATGCAAATTGTATCTTCCTATATTTTACCTATTTATGAATTCTGGTTTAAGGCTCCTTCTGCTTAATAAGAAAGCATTTGAAGCGTTGAAGCATTAGAAAGCCTTATTGAAACCTTTCTGACGGGTTTTACTTCTCTTTTTTTTTACATCGTTTTACTTTCTAACGTTGACGTTGTTTTACATCGGCATTTGAATCCTGAAAAGAGTGTAAATATGCTGAAAAGGAGAGAATGATTTTAACCATAGTTTGTTTGTAACTACTCCAGTTCTTCTTTAAAGAAAAAAATTAATTCATGGCTGTGAGACAAAGCTATCATTGCGGAGGTACAACTGGGGAGGTAAGGAGTTAGAATTTTTCAACACAGGGACGAACAGGTATAATTCATTAAAACAGGAGTTAAACTGCTGTGTATTTTTTTTCTTTAATCTTGTGGGCATTGTATGGTCTATAGGCTGTATGCTGGACTAGCCTGCCTAATAATTATTCGTTCAATGCTATTTAGTACCAGTAGTTCCACTGACCGCGCAGGTGTATAAATGCCGAATCAAACAGTTCGTGGTAACGAACTGTAGTAAGGAGCGACCCGGCTCAATAGTAAACGAAACTCTAAAAAACGGAATTTCGATGCTAAAAGATATATCAAAAGAATCGGATTTTTATGCTGATCTCAAATATATAAGTTTTATCAAATTTAGTCTTTGTCATCAAAAGTTACGAGCCTGAGAAAATTTGCCTTATTTTGGAAAATAGGGGGTAACACCCCCTAAAAGTCATAGGATCGTAACGAAAATCACACCATCGTATTCAACGTATCAGAGAACCCTATAGAAAAAATCAAGGTCCAATCTATAAAAATGTGGGATTTCGTATTTTTTGCCAGAAAAAAAAAAAAAAAAAAAAAAAAAAAAAAACAAATAAACACGCACCCGTGATTTCATATTTTTGCCATCGACCAATCGACAATTTTTGCCATCATCGTATCGACCAAGTAGTCCTAGAGTGTTGCAAGAGGGCTCATTCTAACGGAAATGAAAAGTTCTAGTGCCTTTTTAAGTGACCGAAAAATTGGAGGGAACCTGGGCCCCCTTCCACGCTCATGTTTTTCCCAAAGTCAACGGATCAAAATTTTTAGATCGCCATTTTGTTCTGCATAGTCGAAAACCATAATAACTATGTCTTTGGGGATGACTTACCCCCTACAGTCCCTGGAGGAGGGGCTGCAAGTTACTAACTTTGACCAATGTTTACATACAGTAATGGTTATTGGGAAGTGTACCGACGTTTTCAGGGGGATTTTTTTGTTTGGGTGTGGGGTTTAGGGGAGGGGGCTATGTGGGAGGATCTTTCCTTGGAGGAATATTTCATGGGGGAAGAGAAATTCAATGAAAAGGGCGCAGGATTTTCTAGCATTACTATTAAAAAAAACATGAAAAAGTTTTTTCAGTTGAAAGTAAGGAGAAGCATTAAAACTTAAAACGAACAGAGATTATTACGCATATGAGGGGTTCTAAAAATACTTTAGCATAAAGAGCGAGGTATTTAGAAGGAGATAAATACTTCGCTCTTTATGCTAAATTACTTTTAGTAATTTCAACTATTTATTCTATGGCCTTTCTGATTCAGGGGTCATTCTCAAAAAATTGGGACAAAACTTAAGATTTAGTGTGAAGAGCGAGGTATTAACTAGGGGACAAACTCCCTCATATATATAATCAAAAATATAAGAATATAAAAGTTTGTTACGTAAGTTAATTCTTCAGTTACGTATATTTTTTATTAATAAAAACGTTCGCTAAATATTAAAAGTTCTAGTTGCCTTTATAAGTAACCGAAAAAATTGGAGGGCAACTAGGCCTCCTTCCCCACCCCTTATTTCAAAATCGTCTGATTAAAACTAAGAGAAAGCCATTTAGCCAAAAAAAGAATTAATAGCAAATTTCATTTTAATAATTTATGTACGGAGAGCCAAAATCAGACATGCATTAATTCAAAAACTTTCAGAAATTAAATAAAAAAAACAGTTTTTTGAAATGAAAGTAAGGAGCGACATTAAAACTTAAAACGATCAGAAATTACTCCTTATATGAAAGGGGCTTTTCCTCCTCGACACCCCGCTCCTTGCGCTAAAGTTTGACTCTTTCTCGCAACTCTACTTTTTAAAACAATAAAAAACTTTAGCGTAAAGAGCGGGGTGTCGAGGAGGAAAAGCCCCTTTCATATAAGGAGTAATTTCTGTTCGTTTTAAGTTTTAATGTTGCTCCTTACTTTCATTTCAAAAACTTGTTTTTTTTTATTTAATAAATCAATAGACCGAAGTTAATAAATTCTAAAAATCGTAATGACAAACTATCTTGAACGGTCAAATTTATATTGAAACGCTGAGAACAAATTTCTTTTGGCTCTTCTAGTCCCCGGTTCCAAGCTTCTGCTACATGGTACTGGTCTCGTGTGTTGGGCTCCCACATAGATCTATAATTTTAGTATAGTTTTTATAATAATACTTCTATGAGCTCCCACCGACGGTGATTTTTCACGTATTTTTTTGTTTTGCTTTGTATAAAATGCAAGTATATTCCAATTTTAGGTTCTTCTCTCTTTCGCAGAACCCTCTTATTACGACCTTACCTGGTGTAAAAATCTAAACTATAATAAAAAAGAAATCCAATAATATGTATGATTTGAGGTAACGAGTTTTGACGTGTTGAAAAAATTTCTTTAATTTTTTTTTTACTAAAACAATGATATTTCAAGTATTTTTTCTTCTTTTTTTGTATACAAGTGACAGTTTACTAAAATTTTGGGGGTTCTCGCGTTTTGCAAATCCCTATTATCACTTACTTCTTCGACCTTATTTTACATCAAAACCTGAATTCTGAAAAGACTAGGAATGTGCATCAATTAGGTGAAGGCATTTTTATTCAAATTTCCATCAATTTTAGAATGATGTTTCGAGGATATTTTTTTTACTTTGTATTCAAATGCTAGTTTATTTTTATTGTAGGGCTTCGTTGAATCATTTAACTATTTATACATACGTGTATCTATTTGATAAAGCCCCTGGGGAGGCAAGCTCGAGAAATTAGGCATAGGTGAAGATAAAGTAAAAAATAACACTACAGGATAAAGATACAATAACACAACAGTAATGTAAAAGCAGCAGCTAGCTCAGGATTTTTAAACAAATTTCAGTATTTCATTATCATTAAATATGGAATTTTAGAGCAACAAGCCTTACAAATATGTTTGTCTTATATGGAATATATGTAATATGTTTGTCATATATGGAATATTAGAGCAACAAGCCTTACAAATATGTTTGTCTTATATGGACTATATGGAATATGTTTGTATTCTATGGAATATTAGGAAACAAGCCTTATAAATATGTTTGTCTTATATAGAATATTATACGAAATATGTTTGTCTTATATGGAATATTAGACCAACAAGCCTTACAAATATGTTTGTCTTATTCAATAATCTCTGAATTAATGATTATTTTGTACTAACTAATATTTCAGTTTCTTTTTCAATAAAAGATTCTTGTGATCATCTCAGCTATGGACTATCGACACAAACGGAGCGAATTTATATCTTACACTATGAGACTTGTCAATTTAGATACTTGCCGAGTGTTGTAATTATGCAAATATTATGAATAATGGAATAAGTTTTGATTAAGATACTATGGTGGTTGTTTCTTGATGTCATATTTAAATTTGAAAAGAATTGCTCCAAAAAGGCTCCTCGTGCATCCCAAGGCTGTTTTATTGCAACCTTCTTTGACTTCGTCTTGTATCAAAACCTGAATTCTGGAACGATCTGGAATATCCATGAATTAGGAAAAGAAACTTTGTTTCATTGAAGTTTCTTTCAATTCAAAAATGATGTTCTAAGCATTCCATTTTAGGGCTTTTCATGTTTTGCAAGACTCTAATATTACTGCTTTCTTTACCTTGCCTTGCATCAAAACATGAATTCTGAAAGGACTAGGAATGTGCATGAATTAGGTGAAGGAGCTTTTACTCATTCAAATTTCAACCAATTCAAAATTATGTTTCAGGCATTTTATCTTTTTACGGTGTATTATAAATGCTATTTTATTTAGTTTTTTAGGCTTCTCCTGCTTCGCAAGGCTTTCTTATTGCGGCCTTCTTTGACCTCATATTGATTCAAAATCTGAATTCTGAAAAGGCTAGGAATGTGCATGAATTAGGTGAAGGAGCTTTTACTCATTCAAATTTCAATCAATTCAAAAATAATGTTTCAGGCATTTTATCTTTTTACGCTGTATTACAAATGTTAATCTATTTATTTTTTAGGGCTTCTCCTGATTCACAAGGCTGTCTTATTGCAACCTTCTTTGACCTCGTCTTGCATCAAAATCTGAATCCTGAAACTATCAGATATGTACATGAATTAGGAGAAGGAGTTTTAATTCATTCGAATTTCATCAAATTTAAAGATGGTATTACTTCAGTCATACCTGAGATTGTTTCGAAACTAGAAGAGGTGAACATGGGCTCTAAAGAGCAAATTACACTGAAGACAATCTGTTTCCAAATTTTGACTATTGTATTCACCCGACTTGATAAAGAAACTATTAATGCAGATATTAATAAAGCGTTTTGTAAATCAAAGAATCTAGATGGGTTGGATTCTAAAGCATTTTTGAAAAAAGTCGTTGGTGTGAGTGATGGAACTCGAAGTGAAAGTCTGAATATTCCGAGTGACTGTGCTGAAGATTACAGGAAATATCACTGTGCAGCCTATAATTGTTTAATTGCTATCGTAACTTGTACTCAGACAGCAGAAAAATTTTATGTTGGCTATTTATATAAAGAGCCAAAACATATTCAAGCAACAACATTTTTTGAGTATTTGATTGTGGATGATGATATTTACTTTGAGGACAAGAATGTTGGAGATTTATCGAAAATGAAGAAATACTTTGTAAACTTAAGGTTGAATTCGAATCACGACGAATCGACTTCACAAAATTTACGATATCTTCCGAGTCAGACTCTTGTGCAGTCGAGTCTTAGTGAAGATTTCAGTCGTTTCGATTTCTCCACCTCTAATCTAAAAGAGAGGACTCATAAATTAACTAAGGTAATATTTTTTTTTTATCAAACTCTTCATTCTTTATTAGATTCAAATATTTTAAAAATAAATTTAAAAAAATGTATACGTAAATTATCAAAAGAAAATGAAACAAAGGAATGTTCAGTGCATAATCCTGCTGCAAAAACTATGTCAAGGAGTTCTGTACATACTTGCTGTATGGTCGTCCCTTTTACCTACCTTTGTAGATAGATTATCTTTCAAATTTATTAAATAAAAAAAACTAGTTTTTTAACTGAAAGTAAGGAGCGACATTAAAAATTAAAACGAACAGAAATTACTCCGTATATGAAATGGGTTGTCTCCTCCGCAATCCCTCGCTCTTTACGCTAAAGTTTTTAATTGTTTTAAAAAGTAGAATTGTGGCAAACAGTCAAACTTTAGTATAAACAGCGAGGGATTGCGGAGGGGACAACCCATTTCATATACGGAGTAATTTCTGTTCGTTTTAAGTTTTAATGTCGCTCCTTACTTTTAGTTAAAAAAACTAGTTTTTTTTATTTAATTTCTGAACGTTTTTGAATTAATGCATGTTTAATTTTGGCTCTCCGCACATAAATTATTAAAATGAAATTTGCATATTAATTCTTTTTTTTGGCTAAATGGCTTTCTCTTAGTTTTGATCAGACGATTTTGCGAAATAAGGGGTGGCAAAGGAGGCCTAGTAGCTCTCCAATTTTTCGGTTACTTAAAAAGGCAACTAGAACTTTTAATTTTTAACGAACGTTTTAATTAGTAAAAAATATATGTAACTTAAGAATTAACTTACATAACAAACTTTTATATTCTTATTTTCTTATTATGTATATGAGGGGGTTTGTCCCCTCGTTAATACCTCGCTCTTTGCACTAAATCTAAATCAGAAAGGCCGTAGAATAAATAGTTGGAATTACCAAAAATACTTTAGCATAAAGAGCGAGGTATTTATCTCCTCCTAAATACATCGCTCTTTATGCTAAAGTATTTTTAGGACCCCTTATATGCGTAATTATATCTGTTCGTTTTAAGTTTTAATGCTACTCCTTATTTTCAATTGAAAAACTTTTTCATCTTTATTTTTTCATTGTTTTTTTATAGTAATGCTAGAAAATCCTGCGCCCTTTTCATTGAATTTCTCTTCCCCCATGACATATTCCTCCAAGGAAAGATCCTCCCACGTAGCCCCCTCCCCTCAACCCCACCGTCAAACCAAAAAATCCCCCTGAAAGCGTCTGTACACTGCCCAAAAATCATTACTGTATGTAAACACTTGTCAAAGTTTGTAATTTGCAACCCCTTCCCAAGGACTGTGGGGGAGTAAGTCATTCCCAAAGACATAGTTATTATGGTAACAAAATGGCTATCTCAAAATTTTGACCCGTTGACTTTTGGAAAAATTGAGCGTGGGAGGGGGCCTAGGTGCTCTCCAATTTTTTTGGTCACTTGAAAAAGGCACTAGAACTTTTCATTTCCGTTACAATGAGCCCTCTTGTGACATTCTAGGACCACTTGGTCGATACGATGGCCCCTGGAAAAAAAATAATAAAAAATAAATAAACACGCACCCGTGATCTGTTTTCTGGCATAAAATACGAAATTCCGCATTTTTGTAGATAGGACCTTGAAGTTTTTTCGATAGGGTTCTTTGATACGGTGAATGCGATGGTGTGATTTTTGTTAAGATTCTATGACTTTTAGGGGGTGTTTTCCCCTATTTTCCAAAATAAGGCAAATTTTCTTAGGCTCGTAACTTTTGATGACAAAGACTAAATTTGATGAAACTTATATATTTAAAATCAGCATGAAAATTTGATTCTGTTGATGTATGTTTTAGCATCAAAATTCCGTTATTTAGAGTTTCGTTTACTATTGAGCCGGGTCGCTCCTTACTACAGTTCGTTACCACGAACTGTTTGATTGAAAAGTAGTTTAATGTTCAAAATTACCTTGAGAAGAAAATACCGGAGAATATAACCTCGAGATTTCTTTTTTTTTTGTATTGATTGATCTAGTGTCATGATTATTGTTTATTTCATTGGAGTTTAATTTACAGATATTCTGAGAAAAGTAGTGGGATTTTTTGTTAGAACCAAGACCTGGGAAAACCCTACTTCTAATTAAGATTTATGAATTTAAAGAAATCGCAAATCAAAAGGATGGTGTAAGAGAAACATTCTTAAGGAGAAATTTGATAGTTTTGCATTTTAATGCTCAGAAGCACTTCTTCAAGCTGCTGGTTTCTTCAAACAAAACCAATATAAAAATCTAAAATACCTCTTCCTTTGCTTGTGATTTTTTTTTAGTCTGTGTCCTATTTAAATTTAACCCTCATTTTATATTATATTTTTAAGTAAGGAAAAACGATATCAAAATACTAAAAAATTACTTTTTGTGAAAGTTGAATCAATTTAAAAACTTACAAAATTGTTTGGAAAGAACATTTTTAGGATTCGCTCACTCAAAAATCATCGTCATCTGTTTCCACCTCTTCTATTAACTGTGTTTGGGGACAAACTTTGGTTTCGTTCTGGTTTAGTTTTTTTTTATGTCAATTATTTTCGCTTATTTTGAGAAAACGGCAAGAATGTGACCCTTACGGTCATTATAGAAGGTGTGAATCTCAGGCCTGATTAATGAATATGACATTAAATTTTGAAAAGTTGGATATAATTTTAGCAGGACGCCTAAAATTCACCCTGTTGCATAAGGTGCTATCGCTTGTTATTGAGCCAGAACCTCAAGTGTGCGAAAGGAGAGCAATTTTAAAGTTTGCGTGGAGTAAGACTATCAAAAGTTGGTCCGCCAGTTTTTTTTTATATGAGCCAAGTTTATAACTTTGTACGAGGTGATCCGATAAAGGAGGCAATCAAGTTGGCTCTAATTTCGAATGAAGTTGACTAGAGTCTAGACTCCTATGTGAAAAAGGTATTTTCTTTGTTGGTCAAGATGGGGAGCTGTAATTATCCTAAATGGGGTTTTGGGCAATGGTGATTCCAGTGGTATAGCTTTCTTTTTGATTTGACACCTTTTTTGGGGAGTTTCTTGCTAATTTTTGAAATTTGCATTGACTGTTTTTTCAAATTCAACTACTCATTGTAAAAACTCGACTACTTTCTTAGATGGTGATAGGTCCCTGATATGAGATTTTATCCCAAAATTATTTTACAGTATAACCCAACTCAGCTACTAAATATACTGGGACTTCTAGAAGTTATCTCATCTATACAAAGCTGCTGCAGTTATGTGTTCCCAGACATTTTAAAATGTAGAAAAGGGTTGAGAACCCAATATGCCGTCCAAAGATTACTATCTCAATAACCCAGTTCTCTTTGTAACTTTCTGCTGTTTAACGAAGTTATAAGACGGTGCAGTAAACGTAGCGCTACTGTCCTTTTTCTGATCTTCCCATCATTGTATCTCCCCAAAATTGCAAAAAAGTATTACCTTTACCAGTTCTGAAAGCAGTAAACGGAGATTCATTCGTTACGTGTACGAAGAGTAATTAATTAAAAAAGAAGTTTTATGTTTAACTAAATAATCTTGGTTAAAACTAGCTGAAGTTATTTTGTATATCAGGAGAGCTACCCCCTCCTTAACTTCCCACCCTTTAGGCTAAAGTTTACTGTAATTTTTTTTTTAAGAGTTGGGAAACCTAGTCAAACTTTAGTGTACAGAGGGTTGGGGGGATTGATGAAGGACAGCCCCCCCTCCAGACATCTAACTTTCTCTAACTTTCTGTTACTAAACTCTTTACATTTGGACGAATCTAGATCAAAATCTTGGGGGGGGGGGTAATGTGACAAGAGTGCTAATGAGAAAAATCTTTAGGGGGGTGCGACAAAGATGCCAACAATTGACCAAAGTGACAAATTTATTCCGAAAAAGAGTGAACAAAGGAAAAAAACTGGGAAAGAGGGTACCAGAAAAAATCTTGGGGGGCCAGGGCTCCCCGACCCATAGATCTGTTGGTTCTTTACCTTGGTTTGAAAACTTCTTTTTTTTTCTTTTTAGTTAGTATACCTACGGTAACCTTTAATGCGAGGGAGGCTCTCATTCCTCAACCCCAATTTTAGAAATCAAAATAGCCCAACACAGTTAGACGATAAAAATGCATAAATTTAAAGTATTTTTTCTTGTAGTTTTCTTTCTTTGAAAAACTTCTTTTCCTTAAAGTTTTTTAGAATTAACCTTGAACAACAAGTAAAATCACTTTTTCGAATAGAAAGCACTGATGTGTTTGCTTTTTTCTTTGTTTTTTTTTTCCGGGGATTATTGTGCCGAATACGCTAGTTTTGACTACAAATATTGCGATGAAAATGAAAATAAAATACCCATAAGGCCTAAAAAGGGAAGTTTCTGACTCAATTATTACTCTTTCCACGTTTTCCATTTTTAAGGAAGTTTCCATTTTAAGTAAATAACATTTTTTATGTATAGAGGCCAAATCGTCCCTCAAATCGTGGAAAAATATCGTAACGAGCTAGTGGTCTCGTTTGAAACGAAATCTCTATATCCAGTTCCTTTTTTAAATAATTGATGCTTTCTATGTATAGAGGCCAAATTGTCCCTCAAATCATAAGAAAATAGACAAATTTACTTCCTTTTTGTTTAAGATGATGGAGGGGGACTGTAAGCTTCTTCTATGGAGTTTTCTGCAGTGACAATTCGAACGGAGTAGTTTTTGTTTCGATCTGACGCCATTTTCAAGGGTTTCAGGCTAATTTTAGATTTCCCATAAATTTTTTTTCAAATAATATTTTACTATCAAGACTAATCGAAATAATAGTTACCATTCCTGAAACAGTTGCAAATGGTGATCTATTCTCACGAGGCATTTTTTTAGGCCCTTTGGATTTTATTTTTTTTACTATATGCCTTGATAAATTCTTTACTTTGTTACAGCTATCGCTGCAACCATGATTTGACATTAAGTTTGTTTTCCTAACTAGCTTTTTATGAATGTTTTTTTTTTTCTCACTGGAAAGTACAAATTCACCCCATCTGGGCTTGTGATACATGTTTTTCAGGAAACATCAGACCCAGGAGAAAGCCTTTGGACTTTTCTTAGCTGGATCTAGTAAACAATGAAACAAACGAAAAGCGGGTTGTGCCCAAGTGGAGTAGCGAAAGGTCATTAGGAATGATCAAAATGAAATTAAAACTTCGCGAGAGGGAATAAAGAGTGAAGCTTTGAGGAGATTGCAGTAAATTAGGAGCCTGTGAAGCTGTGCGTGTTTCATACGGTTTCGTGTTGCAGTGAGGTGCTAGTAGTAGTAGTATCATGTAATATGGAAAATGGAAAAGAAACTAGCCTTCGTAGATCCCAGGCCAAAATTCAAAGTCAAGAATGTAGTATTTTCCTTTAATCCCAGTTATGCAACATACTTTTGTCTGCAAAATGTATTTTTCAAAAGTATTTACCTTACGAAGAGGCTGTCAATTTTGTTCTTTCGTAATTTCAAGGTCGTTTTTTCTCTCTTTTATAGGATAGAAACACTATTGAATTAGTTCAAGATCCATTGAATGAACATGAATGTATGGCTCAGCTTGTTGCTGTTTTGCTTCATATGGATGACCTGGAATTGTTTAAAACACCAGAGGTAGGTAGAAGTCTTTAAAGTTTCTACGGGGCTAAAGATCTAACCTGAGTCTGGGCAGTTAGAGGCGAGGGGGTAAACTTCTAAAATTCTTCAACGAAGTATCACAGGTATTTTGATGAAAGCTCGTTTAGCTGTTGGAAAATAACGATATTCAAGCATAAAAAAGAAATTTCTCAAATTATTCGCCACATATCTAGATAAAATCAACTTAAATTTACCTTACAAGGTTTACTCTGCGTAAAGATCTTAAGCTTTAATGTTGTCAAAACACTGGAGAACGTGGCCGAAGAATACAAAGCACCTTAGTAGCTCTATTTTGCTGCATAAGATACTTGGATCAATATTGCGACTACGTCGTATTCATCTTTTGTGATATTTTCAGATTATCTTTGTAGCGCAATAGCTTTCTCGCATGTTTTCTAGCCTTCCCTTCTTTTTCGAGCTTTTAAAATTAATGATTTTTCGTCAATTTGCATTTTCAATTTTGAATATTGTAAATTTTGACTTAGTTTTCAAATTTGTTTTATAATAGTGAATTAGTTTCGTGATTTAAAGTTAGAGATGCTGGAATTGACTAATATTAAAATGTATAAGCTTTACTTTAAGTCTGAAAATGTTCTCTCCTGCATAACTGTTTCCCTCTTTTTCTTGGATTAAAAAGATGCTTGAAATGTTTATTTTTTTTACGTATTTTATTCAGTTATGTTCTCATGTTTATTGTAAATCGTTGCTTTATTCCATTTTGTTGAAGTATTTTTGCGATTTTATTTATGTATTTTACATACTCCTCCGTTTTAAGAGAAAGAAATCAGTAATATAAGGAATGCTTCAGTATTTACAAATTAAAAAAAAGAATGTTTTAACTTTCATAACCTGACCATTTAATCAGTTTTAGGGATTGTCATTAACGTATTAATTTCCAGAAAAATTGCTTCTGGGTATCCAAGTTTTTAAAGCTAAATAACTGAAGTTAAGGGTTAAAGGTTAAGTTGACCCTTAACTTCAAGGGTTAAAGGTTAAGGGCTCTTTTAATACGTAAATCTTAATTAGAAGTAGGGTTTTCCCAGGTCTTGGTTCTAACAACAAATCACACTACTTTTCTCAGAATATCTACAAATTCAACCCTAGTGAGATAAACAACAATCATGACCCTAGACCAATCAATACAAAAAAAAAGAAATCTCGGGGTTATATTCTCCAGTATCATCTTCTGATGGTAATTTTGAACATTAAACTACTTTTCAGTAAAGTTAAAAGATTATCCATCGAAGAAGGTAGATAAAAGGGACGACCACACAACAAATATGTATATAACTCTTTTGCGCAGCTTTTGCAGCATGATTATGCACTGAGCATTTCTTTGTTTCAATTTTTTTTGATAATGTTAAGGGTTGAAGGTCAAGGGTTAAGGGTTAAGGTAGGTTAAAGCCTATTTTAGGTTGCATTCGTGTAAAATCGATAAACATTAGTTTACCGATTTTGACAGTGTGATCAATTTTCCATTATCAATATTAATTTGTCAGTAAAACCTGTGAGTAAACTAAGCAAGACCAATCCTGGTCCGGTTTCGATCACTGTACAAGAAACATGTATATGTATATTTCCTAGTGAAAAAAGAAGAGAAAAAAAGTGCAAGTTAAGCATTAAGAATATAATAATCCTGATATTCTTTTCTCTTTTTTAATTTCTGTGTTTTATATTAATTTAATAATAATTATTTTAACAGTAAACATTTACATTTCTTTTTTTTAGTTGCCTCAATCGCTGAAAGAGATAAAAGAGAAATTAACAAATGCACGAGTTCCACTAATAGTCCAAGTTTTCCTGGGAAAACTAATATTTAACACCAGTCATATCATTGAACGTTATTCTGGAGAATTCTTGGGTCCATTGTTGCGTGTAATTGCCAGAATTCTTGGAGAAAGGAAGCATTTCCCCCCAGTTGCAAGGGATTTGGTAAATGATTTTGATTTCTATGATAAGATTTCATTGTAAAAGCCGTGAGCCATAGCAAAACAAAGAAAAAACTATCACCACCTCAAGTAACACAAACCAAAAAAAAAAAAAAAAAAAAAAAAAAACACAAGGTGAACATTTAACCGACAATAACAACCTTAATAAATTCAAACGCATTCACAGCTTAATAGATTATCACCTGAAGTATGATTCCCTATGTTTCGTCCCTATACGAATGAACTTACACAACTGTTTAGTAGCACACTCATTCCTCTCAGACATCTGCTTAATTAACCTACACTTATTCCAAGGCACTTCCAAAACATTCATTCTGCAACTCATACAGCTCTTTTCACTCGCATACAAAATGAAAGAGATTTTCAATTACACGTCTATTTATCCACACACTATCATACTTCAAACTCTCCAAATAAGCTGATTTAAGAAGCTATACTCCAGGTAAACTAATTATTTTCTTCAAAATTTCACTATTCTAACCAATCTAGCACTCCTTAAATAATGCGCCCAAAATCTTCTTTTAGTAAAACTGAACTAAATAAGTCCGTTAAGCTTATATTTCTCTTAAAATATCTTAGCTGAACTATTTCTAACTTAGCTGCTGTAGAAAATCCCAAACCTCTGAGCCATAATGTAGACTAAAACTTACTTTTGTCTGGAAAATTCTTTTTTGAATCCTCTTTGTCAGCTAGCTGACCTAAATTATTTCTCAATAGCATATTTATTAGCTAATTACCCCTTCCATTACAATATTTGTACATGCAGAGATATCCCCTTTGGCGCGTAAAGCTTAACACCCAAATAAACAAATTCCTCTTTAACCTCTAATATTTTCATCCAAAATAAGCTTTAATCTTAGATTCAACTGCTCCTTGACTCCTAAATACTGATACTACTATCTAATTGGCAGTTAAAACTAAATACTACTTTTTAAATGGCCCTTTATTATATTGAATAACTTCTGAAGATTATCTCTACTATCCGCCACTAGAGCTGTAACGTAAACAATATCCTAAACCAGTCCAAAGATACGTTAGGTTCTCTATTATTTGTGATAAAGCTATCTAAATAATTAATAAACAGGGAGAATAACTTAGGAAATAAAGTGTATCCTTGCTTCCCTCTCAGAGGAGACGTAACCAGCCAAGAAGCTTTTTCATAACCTTCACAACAAGTTTCAACCTCTGACCCATCTATGCTGTTATCGCTACCAAACAAGTTGGCAGGTCTATTTCTAATAGACTTCAAAGTAACAACTTCCTATTTACCAAATCGAAAGCACCCTTAGGTCTAAAAATGCAACGAATATTTCTAGCATATTTCTTGTTTAATACCTTCTAAGTAAAAATATAGTCAGCAGGGTGAAACGTCGATCTGAATCCCGCTTGCACCGGGCTAAGTATATCCTCATTTTTTTAACCAATCTCTTGTACTTCCAAAACATTAGGCCTAATTTACTTACCACATTCCCCATTAAGATAGATCTAAAGTTTTCTCATCGCCTTTCTTGAGAAGAGGCACTGCTACCAAAGTGCTCCATGAGCTAGGCTAACAACTTTTCGCCATGATAAACGAGAAAACTGAGTCTAAAATGGGTATTAGAGTCACCCTTCCTAATCTTAGGGCTTTCTTAGATATAACATCTGTTCCTGGACACAAACTACCATTCACCCTTTTGAATAGATCCCATTTTCGTGGAAATACAGGCCTAGTTAAACATCTGTTTAACTGGTGTTACAGTCATTCTATCTCAAAGGGCATGACACCATCCTTTGATCTAAATCTTAAACCCCTGAACCATTCAGCTCACTCACTCTGACAGGTGCTAACTCCCTATTTCCGAAATGACCTGGCCACGTCTCAACTGGCGGGATATCTCCTCATATTCTTGGGCTTTGTATAGAATTTTTAACGACCGACCAAAATTCTCTTGGACTACTCTATGACTAGAAGATCTTTTAATTGCTTCATTGATCTACATATGCCCTTCTTTCTTTTTAACTCTT